>NC_053393.1:7822984-7915272 GCF_905171765.1 Bufo bufo | reverse complement strand
TTTTAAAAGCTCTTCCATAGTGATGAATATTGCAGGTCTGTATCTTGTAAAATACTTACATGAATGCGCTAATGTCGTTATTTTCTGTTCTTTTATAGGTTGAAAAAGTCAGTTGCTGAACTCACCAATCAAAATCATCTAAAACCACTCGAGCACCCACAGCATCTGGGTTAACCCATTCCAAAAACAGGTAAGTAATAATATTAATAAAACAATTAAACATCAATGTTAGGTGCCATGACATCATGGCTCCCCACATTGAAAATCAATTTGGTTCGCTCCAGGATGTTGTATCTGTAATCCTAGTAACAGGCTCTTGGTGCGGTATATACTCTGGTCACACTCAGGATGTTGTATCTGTAATCCTAGTAACAGGCTCTTGGTGCGGTATAGACTCTGGTCACACTCAGGCTGTTGTATCTGTAATCCTAGTAACAGGCTCTTGGTGCGGTATAGACTCTGGTCACAATCAGGATGTTGTATCTGTAATCTGAGTAACAGGCTCTTGGTGCGGTATAGACTCTGGTCACACTCAGGCTGTTGTATCTGTAATCCTAGTAACAGGCTCTTGGTGCGGTATAGATTCTGGTCACACTCAGGGTGTTGTATCTGTAATCCTAGTAACAGGCTCTTGGTGAGGTATAGATTCTGGTCACACTCAGGATGTTGTATCTGTAATCCTAGTAACAGGCTCTTGGTGCGGTATAGACTCTGGTCACACTCAGGCTGTTGTATCTGTAATCCTAGTAACAGGCTCTTGGTGCGGTATAGATTCTGGTCACACTCAGGGTGTTGTATCTGTAATCCTAGTAACAGGCTCTTGGTGCGGTATAGATTCTGGTCACACTCAGGATGTTGTATCTGTAATCCTAGTAACAGGCTCTTGGTGCGGTATAGACTCTGGTCACACTCAGGATGTTGTATCTGTAATCCTAGTAACAGGCTCTTGGTGAGGTATAGATTCTGGTCACACTCAGGATGTTGTATCTGTAATCCTAGTAACAGGCTCTTGGTGCGGTATAGACTCTGGTCACACTCAGGCTGTTGTATCTGTAATCCTAGTAACAGGCTCTTGGTGCGGTATAGACTCTGGTCACACTCAGGATGTAGTATCTGTAATCCTAGTAACAGGCTCTTGGTGCGGTATAGACTCTGGTCACACTCAGGATGTTGTATCTGTAATCCTAGTAACAGGCTCTTGGTGCGGTATAGACACTGGTCACACTCAGGATGTTGTATCTGTAATCTTAGTAACAGGCTCTTGGTGCGGTATAGACTCTGGTCACACTCAGGATGTTGTATCTGTAATCCTAGTAACAGGCTCTTGGTGCGGTATAGATTCTGGTCACACTCAGGATGTTGTATCTGTAATCCTAGTAACAGTCTCTTGGTGCGGTATAGACTCTGGTCACACTCAGGATGTTGTATCTGTAATCCTAGTAACAGACTATTGGTGCGGTATAGACTCTAGTCACACTCAGGATGTTGTATCTGTAATACTAGTAACAGGCTCTTGGTGCGGTATAGATTCTGGTCACACTCAGGATGTTGTATCTGTAATCCTAGTAACAGGCTCTTGGTGCGGTATAGACTCTGGTCACACTCAGGCGGTTGTATCTGTAATCCTAGTAACAGGCTCTTGGTGCGGTATATACTCTGGTCACACTCAGGTTGTTGTATCTGTAATCCTAGTAACAGGCTCTTGGTGCGGTATAGACTCTGGTCACACTCAGGATGTTGTATCTGTAATCCTAGTAACAGGCTCTTGGTGTGGTATATACTCTGGTCACACTCAGGTTGTTGTATCTGTAATCCTAGTAACAGGCTCTTGGTGCGGTATAGACTCTAGTCACACTCAGGATGTTGTATCTGTAATCCTAGTAACAGGCTCTTGGTGCGGTATATACTCTGGTCACACTCAGGTTGTTGTATCTGTAATCCTAGTAACAGGCTCTTGGTGCGGTATATACTCTGGTCACACTCAGGATGTTGTATCTGTAATCCTAGTAACAGGCTCTTGGTGCGGTATAGACTCTGGTCACACTCAGGATGTTGTATCTGTAATCCTAGTAACAGGATCTTGGTGCGGTATAGACTCTGGTCACACTCAGGCTGTTGTATCTGTAATCCTAGTAACAGGCTCTTGGTGCGGTATAGATTCTGGTCACACTCAGGCTGTTGTATCTGTAATCCTAGTAACAGGCTCTTGGTGCGGTATAGACTCTGGTCACACTCAGGCTGTTGTATCTGTAATCCTAGTAACAGGCTCTTGGTGCGGTAAATACTCTGGTCACACTCAGTCTGTTGTATCTGTAATCCTAGTAACAGGCTCTTGGTGCGGTATAGATTCTGGTCACACTCAGGCTGTTGTATCTGTAATCCTAGTATCAGGCTCTTGGTGCGGTATAGACTCTGGTCACACTCAGGCTGTTGTATCTGTAATCCTAGTAACAGGCTCTTGGTGCGGTATAGACTCTGGTCACACTCAGGCTGTTGTATCTGTAATCCTAGTAACAGGCTCTTGGTGCGGTATAGACTCTGGTCACACTCAGGATGTTGTATCTGTAATCCTAGTAACAGGCTCTTGGTGCGGTATAGACTCTGGTCACACTCAGGATGTTGTATCTGTAATCCTAGTAACAGGCTCTTGGTGCGGTATAGACTCTGGTCACACTCAGGCTGTTGTATCTGTAATCCTAGTAACAGACTATTGGTGCGGTATAGATTCTGGTCACACTCAGGATGTTGTATCTGTAATCCTAGTAACAGACTATTGGTGCGGTATAGATTCTGGTCACACTCAGGATGTTGTATCTGTAATCCTAGTAACAGGCTCTTGGTGCGGTATAGACTCTGGTCACACTCAGGCTGTTGTATCTGTAATCCTAGTAACAGACTATTGGTGCGGTATAGACTCTAGTCACACTCAGGATGTTGTATCTGTAATACTAGTAACAGGCTCTTGGTGCGGTATAGATTCTGGTCACACTCAGGATGTTGTATCTGTAATCCTAGTAACAGGCTCTTGGTACGGTATAGACTCTGGTCACACTCAGGCGGTTGTATCTGTAATCCTAGTAACAGGCTCTTGGTGCGGTATAGACTCTGGTCACACTCAGGCTGTTGTATCTGTAATCCTAGTAACAGGCTCTTGGTGCGGTATAGATTCTGGTCACACTCAGGTTGTTGTATCTGTAATCCTAGTAACAGGCTCTTGGTGCGGTATAGACTCTGGTCACACTCAGGCTGTTGTATCTGTAATCCTAGTAACAGGCTCTTGGTGCGGTATAGACTCTGGTCACACTCAGGCGGTTGTATCTGTAATCCTAGTAACAGGCTCTTGGTGCGGTATAGACTCTGGTCACACGCAGGCTGTTGTATCTGTAATCCTAGTAACAGGCTCTTGGTGCGGTATAGACTCTGGTCACACTCAGGTTGTTGTATCTGTAATCCTAGTAACAGGCTCTTGGTGCGGTATAGATTCTGGTCACACTCAGGTTGTTGTATCTGTAATCCTAGTAACAGGCTCTTGGTGCGGTATAGACTCTGGTCACACTCAGGCTGTTGTATCTGTAATCCTAGTAACAGGCTCTTGGTGCGGTATAGACTCTGGTCACACTCAGGATGTTGTATCTGTAATCCTAGTAACAGGCTCTTGGTGCGGTATAGACTCTGGTCACACTCAGGATGTTGTATCTGTAATCCTAGTAACAGGCTCTTGGTGCGGTATAGACTCTGGTCACACTCAGGATGTTGTATCTGTAATCCTAGTAACAGGCTCTTGGTGCGGTATACACTCTGGTCACACTCAGGATGTTGTATCTGTAATCCTAGTAACAGGCTCTTGGTGCGGTATAGATTCTGGTCACACTCAGGATGTTGTATCTGTAATCCTAGTAACAGGCTCTTGGTGCGGTATAGACTCTGGTCACACTCAGGCTGTTGTATCTGTAATCCTAGTAACAGGCTCTTGGTGCGGTATAGATTCTGGTCACACTCAGGATGTTGTATCTGTAATCCTAGTAACAGGCTCTTGGTGCGGTATATACTCTGGTCACACTCAGGCTGTTGTATCTGTAATCCTAGTAACAGGCTCTTGGTGCGGTATAGACTCTGGTCACACTCAGGATGTTGTATCTGTAATCCTAGTAACAGGCTCTTGGTGCGGTATAGACTCTGGTCACACTCAGGCGGTTGTATCTGTAATCCTAGTAACAGGCTCTTGGTGCGGTATAGATTCTGGTCACACTCAGGATGTTGTATCTGTAATCCTAGTAACAGGCTCTTGGTCCGGTATAGATTCTGGTCACACTCAGGCTATTGTATCTGTAATCCTAGTAACAGGCTCTTGGTGCGGTATAGACTCGGGTCACACTCAGGATGTTGTATCTGTAATCCTAGTAACAGGCTCTTGGTGCGGTATAGACTCTGGTCACACTCAGGATGTTGTATCTGTAATCCTAGTAACAGGCTCTTGGTGCGGTATAGACTCTGGTCACACTCAGGTTGTTATATCTGTAATCCTAGTAACAGGCTCTTGGTGCGGTATAGACTCTGGTCACACTCAGGCTGTTGTATCTGTAATCCTAGTAACAGGCTCTTGGTGCGGTATAGACTCTGGTCACACTCAGGTTGTTATATCTGTAATCCTAGTAACAGGCTCTTGGTGCGGTATAGACTGTGGTCACACTCAGGCGGTTGTATCTGTAATCCTAGTAACAGGCTCTTGGTGCGGTATAGACTCTGGTCACACTCAGGTTGTTGTATCTGTAATCCTAGTAACAGGCTCTTGGTGCGGTATAGATTCTGGTCAAACTCAGGCTGTTGTATCTGTAATCCTAGTAACAGGCTCTTGGTGCGGTATAGATTCTGGTCACTCTCAGGCTGTTGTATCTGTAATCCTAGTAACAGGCTCTTGGTGCGGTATAGATTCTGGTCACACTCAGGCTGTTGTATCTGTAATCCTAGTAACAGGCTCTTGGTGCGGTATAGATTCTGGTCAAACTCAGGCTGTTGTATCTGTAATCCTAGTAACAGGCTCTTGGTGCGGTATATACTCTGGTCACACTCAGGCTGTTGTATCTGTAATCCTAGTAACAGGCTCTTGGTGCGGTATAGACTCTGGTCACACTCAGGGTGTTGTATCTGTAATCCTAGTAACAGGATCTTGGTGCGGTATAGACTCTGGTCACACTCAGGCTGTTGTATCTGTAATCCTAGTAACAGGCTCTTGGTGCGGTATAGACTCTGGTCACACTCAGGATGTTGTATCTGTAATCCTAGTAACAGGCTCTTGGTGCGGTATAGACTCTGGTCACACTCAGGATGTTGTATCTGTAATCCTAGTAACAGGCTCTTGGTGCGGTATAGACTCTGGTCACACTCAGGATGTTGTATCTGTAATCCTAGTAACAGGCTCTTGGTGCGGTATAGATTCTGGTCACACTCAGGCTGTTGTATCTGTAATCCTAGTAACAGGCTCTTGGTGCGGTATAGACTCTGGTCACACTCAGGATGTTGTATCTGTAATCCTAGTAACAGACTCTTGGTGCGGTATAGATTCTGGTCACACTCAGGATGTTGTATCTGTAATCCTAGTAACAGGCTCTTGGTGCGGTATAGATTCTGGTCAAACTCAGGCTGTTGTATCTGTAATCCTAGTAACAGGCTCTTGGTGCGGTATAGACTCTGGTCACACTCAGGCTGTTGTATCTGTAATCCTAGTAACAGGCTCTTGGTGCGGTATAGATTCTGGTCACACTCAGGATGTTGTATCTGTAATCCTAGTAACAGGCTCTCGGTGCGGTATAGACTCTGGTCACACTCAGGATGTTGTATCTGTAATCCTAGTAACAGGCTCTTGGTGCGGTATAGATTCTGGTCACACTCAGGCTGTTGTATCTGTAATCCTAGTAACAGGCTCTTGGTGCGGTATAGACTCTGGTCACACTCAGGATGTTGTATCTGTAATCCTAGTAACAGACTCTTGGTGCGGTATAGATTCTGGTCACACTCAGGATGTTCTATCTGTAATCCTAGTAACAGGCTCTTGGTGCGGTATAGATTCTGGTCAAACTCAGGCTGTTGTATCTGTAATCCTAGTAACAGGCTCTTGGTGCGGTATAGACTCTGGTCACACTCAGGTTGTTGTATCTGTAATCCTAGTAACAGGCTCTTGGTGCGGTATAGACTCTGGTCACACTCAGGATGTTGTATCTGTAATCCTAGTAACAGGCTCTTGGTGCGGTATAGATTCTGGTCAAACTCAGGCTGTTGTATCTGTAATCCTAGTAACAGGCTCTTGGTGCGGTATAGATTCTGGTCACACTCAGGCTGTTGTATCTGTAATCCTAGTAACAGGCTCTCGGTGCGGTATAGATTCTGGTCACACTCAGGCTGTTGTATCTGTAATCCTAGTAACAGGCTCTTGGTGCGGTATAGACTCTGGTCACACTCAGGATGTTGTATCTGTAATCCTAGTAACAGACTCTTGGTGCGGTATAGATTCTGGTCACACTCAGGATGTTCTATCTGTAATCCTAGTAACAGGCTCTTGGTGCGGTATAGATTCTGGTCAAACTCAGGCTGTTGTATCTGTAATCCTAGTAACAGGCTCTTGGTGCGGTATAGACTCTGGTCACACTCAGGTTGTTGTATCTGTAATCCTAGTAACAGGCTCTTGGTGCGGTATAGACTCTGGTCACATTCAGGATGTTGTATCTGTAATCCTAGTAACAGGCTCTTGGTGCGGTATAGACTGTGGTCACACTCAGGATGTTGTATCTGTAATCCTAGTAACAGGCTCTTGGTGCGGTATAGACTCTGGTCACACTCAGGTTGTTGTATCTGTAATCCTAGTAACAGGCTCTTGGTGCGGTATAGACTGTGGTCACACTCAGGATGTTGTATCTGTAATCCTAGTAACAGGCTCTTGGTGCGGTATAGACTCTCGTCACATTCAGGATGTTGTATCTGTAATCCTAGTAACAGGCTCTTGGTGCGGTATAGACTCTGGTCACACTCAGGTTGTTGTATATGTAATCCTAGTAACAGGCTCTTGGTGCGGTATAGACTCTGGTCACACTCAGGATGTTGTATCTGTAATCCTAGTAACAGGCTCTTGGTGCGGTATATACTCTGGTCACACTCAGGTTGTTGTATCTGTAATCCTAGTAACAGGCTCTTGGTGCGGTATAGACTCTGGTCACACTCAGGTTGTTGTATCTGTAATCCTAATAACAGGCTCTTGGTGCGGTATAGACTCTGGTCACACTCAGGTTGTTGTATCCGTAATCCTAGTAACAGGCTCTTGGTGCGGTATAGACTCTGGTCACACTCAGGATGTTGTATCTGTAATCCTAGTAACAGGATCTTGGTGCGGTATAGATTCTGGTCACACTCAGGATGTTGTATCTGTAATCCTAGTAACAGGCTCTTGGTGCGGTATAGACTCTGGTCACACTCAGGATGTTGTATCTGTAATCCTAGTAACAGGCTCTTGGTACGGTATAGACTTTGGTCACACTCAGGCTGTTGTATCTGTAATCCTAGTAACAGGATCTTGGTGCGGTATAGATTCTGGTCACACTCAGGCTGTTGTATCTGTAATACTAGTAACAGGCTCTTGGTACGGTATAGACTCTGGTCACACTCAGGCTGTTGTATCTGTAATCCTAGTAACAGGCTCTTGGTGCGGTATAGACTCTGGTCACACTCAGGCTGTTGTATCTGTAATCCTAGTAACAGGCTCTTGGTGCGGTATAGACTCTGGTCACACTCAGGATGTTGTATCTGTAATCCTAGTAACAGGCTCTTGGTGCGGTATAGACTCTGGTCACACTCAGGATATTGTATCTGTAATCCTAGTAACAGGCTCTTGGTGCGGTATAGACTCTGGTCACACTCAGGCTGTTGTATCTGTAATCCTAGTAACAGGCTCTTGGTGCGGTATAGACTCTGGTCACACTCAGGCTGTTGTATCTGTAATCCTAGTAACAGGCTCTTGGTGCGGTATAGATTCTGGTCACACTCAGGATGTTGTATCTGTAATCCTAGTAACAGGATCTTGGTGCGGTATAGACACTGATCACACTCAGGATGTTGTATCTGTAATCCTAGTAACAGGATCTTGGTGCGGTATAGACTCTGGTCACACTCAGGCTGTTGTATCTGTAATCCTAGTAACAGGCTCTTGGTGCGGTATAGATTCTGGTCACACTCAGGATGTTGTATCTGTAATACTAGTAACAGGCTCTTGGTGCAGTATAGATTCTGGTCACACTCAGGCTGTTGTATCTGTAATCCTAGTAACAGGCTCTTGGTGCGGTATAGACTCTGGTCACACTCAGGCTGTTGTATCTGTAATCCTAGTAACAGGATCTTGGTGCGGTATAGACTCTGGTCACACTCAGGATGTTGTATCTGTAATCCTAGTAACAGGCTCTTGGTGCGGTATAGACTCTGGTCACACTCAGGTTGTTGTATCTGTAATCCTAGTAACAGGCTCTTGGTGCGGTATAGACTCTGGTCACACTCAGGTTGTTGTATCTGTAATCCTAGTAACAGGCTCTTGGTGCGGTATAGATTCTGGTCACACTCAGGCTGTTGTATCTGTAATCCTAGTAACAGGCTCTTGGTGCGGTATAGATTCTGGTCACACTCAGGATGTTGTATCTGTAATCCTAGTAACAGGATCTTGATGCGGTATAGACTCTGGTCACACTCGGGATGTTGTATCTGTAATCCTAGTAACAGGATCTTGATGCGGTATAGACTCTGGTCACACTCAGGATGTTGTATCTGTAATCCTAGTAACAGACTATTGGTGCGGTATAGACTCTGGTCACACTCAGGATGTTGTATCTGTAATCCTAGTAACAGGCTCTTGGTGCGGTATAGACTCTGGTCACACTCAGGATGTTGTATCTGTAATCCTAGTAACAGGCTCTTGGTGCGGTATAGACACTGGTCACACTCAGGATGTTGTATCTGTAATCCTAGTAACAGGATCTTGGTGCGGTATAGATTCTGGTCACACTCAGGATGTTGTATCTGTAATCCTAGTAACAGACTATTGGTGCGGTATAGATTCTGGTCACACTCAGGATGTTGTATCTGTAATCCTAGTAACAGGCTCTTGGTGCGGTATAGACTCTGGTCACACTCAGGCTGTTGTATCTGTAATCCTAGTAACAGGCTCTTGGTGCGGTATAGATTCTGGTCACACTCAGGATGTTGTATCTGTAATCCTAGTAACAGGCTCTTGGTACGGTATAGACTCTGGTCACACTCAGGCGGTTGTATCTGTAATCCTAGTAACAGGCTCTTGGTGCGGTATAGACTCTGGTCACACGCAGGCTGTTGTATCTGTAATCCTAGTAACAGGCTCTTGGTGCGGTATAGATTCTTGTCACACTCAGGCGGTTGTATCTGTAATCCTAGTAACAGGCTCTTGGTGCGGTATAGACTCTGGTCACACTCAGGATGTTGTATCTGTAATCCTAGTAACAGACTTTTGGTGCGGTATAGACTCTGGTCACACTCAGTCTGTTGTATCTGTAATCCTAATAACAGGCTCTTGGTGCGGTATAGATTCAGGTCACACTCAGGCTGTTGTATCTGTAATCCTAGTAACAGGCTCTTGGTGCGGTATAGACTCTGGTCACACTCAGGATGTTGTATCTGTAATCCTAGTAACAGGCTCTTGGTGCGGTATATACTCTGGTCACACTCAGGATGTTGTATCTGTAATCCTAGTAACAGGCTCTTGGTGCGGTATAGATTCTGGTCACACTCAGGATGTTGTATCTGTAATCCTAGTAACAGGCTCTTGGTGCGGTATATACTCTGGTCACACTCAGGATGTTGTATCTGTAATCCTAGTAACAGGCTCTTGGTGCGGTATAGACTCTGGTCACACTCAGGCTGTTGTATCTGTAATCCTAGTAACAGGCTCTTGGTGCGGTATAGACTCTGGTCACAATCAGGATGTTGTATCTGTAATCCGAGTAACAGGCTCTTGGTGCGGTATAGACTCTGGTCACACTCAGGCTGTTGTATCTGTAATCCTAGTAACAGGCTCTTGGTGCGGTATAGATTCTGGTCACACTCAGGGTGTTGTATCTGTAATCCTAGTAACAGGCTCTTGGTGCGGTATAGACTCCGGTCACACTCAGGATGTTGTATCTGTAATCCTAGTAACAGGCTCTTGGTGCGGTATAGACTCTGGTCACACTCAGGCTGTTGTATCTGTAATCCTAGTAACAGGCTCTTGGTGCGGTATAGACTCTGGTCACACTCAGGATGTAGTATCTGTAATCCTAGTAACAGGCTCTTGGTGCGGTATAGACTCTGGTCACACTCAGGATGTAGTATCTGTAATCCTAGTAACAGGCTCTTGGTGCGGTATAGACTCTGGTCACACTCAGGATGTAGTATCTGTAATCCTAGTAA
Organism: Bufo bufo; assembly: GCF_905171765.1. Classification (NCBI taxonomy): domain Eukaryota; kingdom Metazoa; phylum Chordata; class Amphibia; order Anura; family Bufonidae; genus Bufo; species Bufo bufo. The sequence continues at coordinate 7,904,820 of NC_053393.1, read as the reverse complement.
CAGGCTCTTGGTGCGGTATATACTCTGGTCACACTCAGGCTGTTGTATCTGTAATCCTAGTAACAGGCTCTTGGTGCGGTATAGACACTGGTCACACTCAGGATGTTGTATCTGTATTCTTAGTAACAGGCTCTTGGTGCGGTATAGACTCTGGTCACACTCAGGATGTTGTATCTGTAATCCTAGTAACAGGCTCTTGGTGCGGTATAGATTCTGGTCACACTCAGGCTGTTGTATCTGTAATCTTAGTAACAGGCTCTTGGTGCGGTATAGACTCTGGTCACACTCAGTCTGTTGTATCTGTAATCCTAATAACAGGCTCTTGGTGCGGTATAGACTCTGGTCACACTCAGGATGTTGTATCTGTAATCCTAGTAACAGGCTCTTGGTGCGGTATATACTCTGGTCACACTCAGGATGTTGTATCTGTAATCCTAGTAACAGGCTCTTGGTGCGGTATAGATTCTGGTCACACTCAGGATGTTGTATCTGTAATCCTAGTAACAGGCTCTTGGTGCGGTATATACTCTGGTCACACTCAGGATGTTGTATCTGTAATCCTAGTAACAGGCTCTTGGTGCGGTATAGACTCTGGTCACACTCAGGCTGTTGTATCTGTAATCCTAGTAACAGGCTCTTGGTGCGGTATAGACTCTGGTCACAATCAGGATGTTGTATCTGTAATCTGAGTAACAGGCTCTTGGTGCGGTATAGACTCTGGTCACACTCAGGCTGTTGTATCTGTAATCCTAGTAACAGGCTCTTGGTGCGGTATAGATTCTGGTCACACTCAGGGTGTTGTATCTGTAATCCTAGTAACAGGCTCTTGGTGAGGTATAGATTCTGGTCACACTCAGGATGTTGTATCTGTAATCCTAGTAACAGGCTCTTGGTGCGGTATAGACTCTGGTCACACTCAGGCTGTTGTATCTGTAATCCTAGTAACAGGCTCTTGGTGCGGTATAGATTCTGGTCACACTCAGGGTGTTGTATCTGTAATCCTAGTAACAGGCTCTTGGTGCGGTATAGATTCTGGTCACACTCAGGATGTTGTATCTGTAATCCTAGTAACAGGCTCTTGGTGCGGTATAGACTCTGGTCACACTCAGGATGTTGTATCTGTAATCCTAGTAACAGGCTCTTGGTGCGGTATAGACTCTGGTCACACTCAGGCTGTTGTATCTGTAATCCTAGTAACAGGCTCTTGGTGCGGTATAGACTTTGGTCACACTCAGGATGTTGTATCTGTAATCCTAGTAACAGGCTCTTGGTGCGGTATATACTCTGGTCACACTCAGGATGTTGTATCTGTAATCTTAGTAACAGGCTCTTGGTGCGGTATAGACTCTGGTCACACTCAGGATGTTGTATCTGTAATCCTAGTAACAGGCTCTTGGTGCGGTATAGATTCTGGTCACACTCAGGATGTTGTATCTGTAATCCTAGTAACAGTCTCTTGGTGCGGTATAGACTCTGGTCACACTCAGGATGTTGTATCTGTAATCCTAGTAACAGACTATTGGTGCGGTATAGACTCTAGTCACACTCAGGATGTTGTATCTGTAATACTAGTAACAGGCTCTTGGTGCGGTATAGATTCTGGTCACACTCAGGATGTTGTATCTGTAATCCTAGTAACAGGCTCTTGGTGCGGTATAGACTCTGGTCACACTCAGGCGGTTGTATCTGTAATCCTAGTAACAGGCTCTTGGTGCGGTATATACTCTGGTCACACTCAGGTTGTTGTATCTGTAATCCTAGTAACAGGCTCTTGGTGCGGTATAGACTCTGGTCACACTCAGGATGTTGTATCTGTAATCCTAGTAACAGGCTCTTGGTGTGGTATATACTCTGGTCACACTCAGGTTGTTGTATCTGTAATCCTAGTAACAGGCTCTTGGTGCGGTATAGACTCTAGTCACACTCAGGATGTTGTATCTGTAATCCTAGTAACAGGCTCTTGGTGCGGTATATACTCTGGTCACACTCAGGTTGTTGTATCTGTAATCCTAGTAAAAGGCTCTTGGTGCGGTATATACTCTGGTCACACTCAGGATGTTGTATCTGTAATCCTAGTAACAGGCTCTTGGTGCGGTATATACTCTGGTCACACTCAGGATGTTGTATCTGTAATCCTAGTAACAGGATCTTGGTGCGGTATAGACTCTGGTCACACTCAGGCTGTTGTATCTGTAATCCTAGTAACAGGCTCTTGGTGCGGTATAGATTCTGGTCACACTCAGGCTGTTGTATCTGTAATCCTAGTAACAGGCTCTTGGTGTGGTATAGATTCTGGTCACACTCAGGCTGTTGTATCTGTAATCCTAGTAACAGGCTCTTGGTGCGGTAAATACTCTGGTCACACTCAGTCTGTTGTATCTGTAATCCTAGTAACAGGCTCTTGGTGCGGTATAGATTCTGGTCACACTCAGGCTGTTGTATCTGTAATCCTAGTATCAGGCTCTTGGTGCGGTATAGACTCTGGTCACACTCAGGCTGTTGTATCTGTAATCCTAGTAACAGGCTCTTGGTGCGGTATAGACTCTGGTCACACTCAGGCTGTTGTATCTGTAATCCTAGTAACAGGCTCTTGGTGCGGTATAGACTCTGGTCACACTCAGGATGTTGTATCTGTAATCCTAGTAACAGGCTCTTGGTGCGGTATAGACTCTGGTCACACTCAGGATGTTTTATCTGTAATCCTAGTAACAGGCTCTTGGTGCGGTATAGACTCTGGTCACACTCAGGCTGTTGTATCTGTAATCCTAGTAACAGACTATTGGTGCGGTATAGATTCTGGTCACACTCAGGATGTTGTATCTGTAATCCTAGTAACAGACTATTGGTGCGGTATAGATTCTGGTCACACTCAGGATGTTGTATCTGTAATCCTAGTAACAGGCTCTTGGTGCGGTATAGACTCTGGTCACACTCAGGCTGTTGTATCTGTAATCCTAGTAACAGACTATTGGTGCGGTATAGACTCTAGTCACACTCAGGATGTTGAATCTGTAATACTAGTAACAGGCTCTTGGTGCGGTATAGATTCTGGTCACACTCAGGATGTTGTATCTGTAATCCTAGTAACAGGCTCTTGGTACGGTATAGACTCTGGTCACACTCAGGCGGTTGTATCTGTAATCCTAGTAACAGGCTCTTGGTGCGGTATAGACTCTGGTCACACGCAGGCTGTTGTATCTGTAATCCTAGTAACAGGCTCTTGGTGCGGTATAGATTCTGGTCACACTCAGGTTGTTGTATCTGTAATCCTAGTAACAGGCTCTTGGTGCGGTATAGACTCTGGTCACACTCAGGCTGTTGTATCTGTAATCCTAGTAACAGGCTCTTGGTGCGGTATAGACTCTGGTCACACTCAGGCGGTTGTATCTGTAATCCTAGTAACAGGCTCTTGGTGCGGTATAGACTCTGGTCACACGCAGGCTGTTGTATCTGTAATCCTAGTAACAGGCTCTTGGTGCGGTATAGACTCTGGTCACACTCAGGTTGTTGTATCTGTAATCCTAGTAACAGGCTCTTGGTGCGGTATAGATTCTGGTCACACTCAGGTTGTTGTATCTGTAATCCTAGTAACAGGCTCTTGGTGCGGTATAGACTCTGGTCACACTCAGGCTGTTGTATCTGTAATCCTAGTAACAGGCTCTTGGTGCGGTATAGACTCTGGTCACACTCAGGATGTTGTATCTGTAATCCTAGTAACAGGCTCTTGGTGCGGTATAGACTCTGGTCACACTCAGGATGTTGTATCTGTAATCCTAGTAACAGGCTCTTGGTGCGGTATAGACTCTGGTCACACTCAGGATGTTGTATCTGTAATCCTAGTAACAGGCTCTTGGTGCGGTATACACTCTGGTCACACTCAGGATGTTGTATCTGTAATCCTAGTAACAGGCTCTTGGTGCGGTATAGATTCTGGTCACACTCAGGATGTTGTATCTGTAATCCTAGTAACAGGCTCTTGGTGCGGTATAGACTCTGGTCACACTCAGGCTGTTGTATCTGTAATCCTAGTAACAGGCTCTTGGTGCGGTATAGATTCTGGTCACACTCAGGATGTTGTATCTGTAATCCTAGTAACAGGCTCTTGGTGCGGTATATACTCTGGTCACACTCAGGCTGTTGTATCTGTAATCCTAGTAACAGGCTCTTGGTGCGGTATAGACTCTGGTCACACTCAGGATGTTGTATCTGTAATCCTAGTAACAGGCTCTTGGTGCGGTATAGACTCTGGTCACACTCAGGCGGTTGTATCTGTAATCCTAGTAACAGGCTCTTGGTGCGGTATAGATTCTGGTCACACTCAGGATGTTGTATCTGTAATCCTAGTAACAGGCTCTTGGTCCGGTATAGATTCTGGTCACACTCAGGCTATTGTATCTGTAATCCTAGTAACAGGCTCTTGGTGCGGTATAGACTCGGGTCACACTCAGGATGTTGTATCTGTAATCCTAGTAACAGGCTCTTGGTGCGGTATAGACTCTGGTCACACTCAGGATGTTGTATCTGTAATCCTAGTAACAGGCTCTTGGTGCGGTATAGACTCTGGTCACACTCAGGTTGTTATATCTGTAATCCTAGTAACAGGCTCTTGGTGCGGTATAGACTCTGGTCACACTCAGGCGGTTGTATCTGTAATCCTAGTAACAGGCTCTTGGTGCGGTATAGACTCTGGTCACACTCAGGTTGTTATATCTGTAATCCTAGTAACAGGCTCTTGGTGCGGTATAGACTGTGGTCACACTCAGGCGGTTGTATCTGTAATCCTAGTAACAGGCTCTTGGTGCGGTATAGACTCTGGTCATACTCAGGTTGTTGTATCTGTAATCCTAGTAACAGGCTCTTGGTGCGGTATAGATTCTGGTCAAACTCAGGCTGTTGTATCTGTAATCCTAGTAACAGGCTCTTGGTGCGGTATAGATTCTGGTCACTCTCAGGCTGTTGTATCTGTAATCCTAGTAACAGGCTCTTGGTGCGGTATAGATTCTGGTCACACTCAGGCTGTTGTATCTGTAATCCTAGTAACAGGCTCTTGGTGCGGTATAGATTCTGGTCAAACTCAGGCTGTTGTATCTGTAATCCTAGTAACAGGCTCTTGGTGCGGTATATACTCTGGTCACACTCAGGCTGTTGTATCTGTAATCCTAGTAACAGGCTCTTGGTGCGGTATAGACTCTGGTCACACTCAGGGTGTTGTATCTGTAATCCTAGTAACAGGCTCTTGGTGCGGTATATACTCTGGTCACACTCAGGATGTTGTATCTGTAATCCTAGTAACAGGATCTTGGTGCGGTATAGACTCTGGTCACACTCAGGCTGTTGTATCTGTAATCCTAGTAACAGGCTCTTGGTGCGGTATAGACTCTGGTCACACTCAGGATGTTGTATCTGTAATCCTAGTAACAGGCTCTTGGTGCGGTATAGACTCTGGTCACACTCAGGATGTTGTATCTGTAATCCTAGTAACAGGCTCTTGGTGCGGTATAGATTCTGGTCACACTCAGGCTGTTGTATCTGTAATCCTAGTAACAGGCTCTTGGTGCGGTATAGACTCTGGTCACACTCAGGATGTTGTATCTGTAATCCTAGTAACAGACTCTTGGTGCGGTATAGATTCTGGTCACACTCAGGATGTTCTATCTGTAATCCTAGTAACAGGCTCTTGGTGCGGTATAGATTCTGGTCAAACTCAGGCTGTTGTATCTGTAATCCTAGTAACAGGCTCTTGGTGCGGTATAGACTCTGGTCACACTCAGGCTGTTGTATCTGTAATCCTAGTAACAGGCTCTTGGTGCGGTATAGATTCTGGTCACACTCAGGATGTTGTATCTGTAATCCTAGTAACAGGCTCTCGGTGCGGTATAGACTCTGGTCACACTCAGGATGTTGTATCTGTAATCCTAGTAACAGGCTCTTGGTGCGGTATAGATTCTGGTCACACTCAGGCTGTTGTATCTGTAATCCTAGTAACAGGCTCTTGGTGCGGTATAGACTCTGGTCACACTCAGGATGTTGTATCTGTAATCCTAGTAACAGGCTCTTGGTGCGGTATAGATTCTGGTCACACTCAGGATGTTCTATCTGTAATCCTAGTAACAGGCTCTTGGTGCGGTATAGATTCTGGTCAAACTCAGGCTGTTGTATCTGTAATCCTAGTAACAGGCTCTTGGTGCGGTATAGACTCTGGTCACACTCAGGTTGTTGTATCTGTAATCCTAGTAACAGGCTCTTGGTGCGGTATAGACTCTGGTCACACTCAGGATGTTGTATCTGTAATCCTAGTAACAGGCTCTTGGTGCGGTATAGATTCTGGTCAAACTCAGGCTGTTGTATCTGTAATCCTAGTAACAGGCTCTTGGTGCGGTATAGATTCTGGTCACACTCAGGCTGTTGTATCTGTAATCCTAGTAACAGGCTCTCGGTGCGGTATAGATTCTGGTCACACTCAGGCTGTTGTATCTGTAATCCTAGTAACAGGCTCTTGGTGCGGTATAGACTCTGGTCACACTCAGGATGTTGTATCTGTAATCCTAGTAACAGACTCTTGGTGCGGTATAGATTCTGGTCACACTCAGGATGTTCTATCTGTAATCCTAGTAACAGGCTCTTGGTGCGGTATAGATTCTGGTCAAACTCAGGCTGTTGTATCTGTAATCCTAGTAACAGGCTCTTGGTGCGGTATAGACTCTGGTCACACTCAGGTTGTTGTATCTGTAATCCTAGTAACAGGCTCTTGGTGCGGTATAGACTCTGGTCACATTCAGGATGTTGTATCTGTAATCCTAGTAACAGGCTCTTGGTGCGGTATAGATTCTGGTCACACTCAGGCTGTTGTATCTGTAATCCTAGTAACAGGCTCTTGGTGCGGTATAGATTCTGGTCACACTCAGGATGTTGTATCTGTAATCCTAGTAACAGGCTCTTGGTGCGGTATAGACTGTGGTCACACTCAGGATGTTGTATCTGTAATCCTAGTAACAGGCTCTTGGTGCGGTATAGACTCTGGTCACACTCAGGTTGTTGTATCTGTAATCCTAGTAACAGGCTCTTGGTGCGGTATAGACTGTGGTCACACTCAGGATGTTGTATCTGTAATCCTAGTAACAGGCTCTTGGTGCGGTATAGACTCTCGTCACATTCAGGATGTTGTATCTGTAATCCTAGTAACAGGCTCTTGGTGCGGTATAGACTCTGGTCACACTCAGGTTGTTGTATATGTAATCCTAGTAACAGGCTCTTGGTGCGGTATAGACTCTGGTCACACTCAGGATGTTGTATCTGTAATCCTAGTAACAGGCTCTTGGTGCGGTATATACTCTGGTCACACTCAGGTTGTTGTATCTGTAATCCTAGTAACAGGCTCTTGGTGCGGTATAGACTCTGGTCACACTCAGGTTGTTGTATCTGTAATCCTAATAACAGGCTCTTGGTGCGGTATAGACTCTGGTCACACTCAGGTTGTTGTATCCGTAATCCTAGTAACAGGCTCTTGGTGCGGTATAGACTCTGGTCACACTCAGGATGTTGTATCTGTAATCCTAGTAACAGGATCTTGGTGCGGTATAGATTCTGGTCACACTCAGGATGTTGTATCTGTAATCCTAGTAACAGGCTCTTGGTGCGGTATAGACTCTGGTCACACTCAGGATGTTGTATCTGTAATCCTAGTAACAGGCTCTTGGTACGGTATAGACTTTGGTCACACTCAGGCTGTTGTATCTGTAATCCTAGTAACAGGATCTTGGTGCGGTATAGATTCTGGTCACACTCAGGCTGTTGTATCTGTAATACTAGTAACAGGCTCTTGGTACGGTATAGACTCTGGTCACACTCAGGCTGTTGTATCTGTAATCCTAGTAACAGGCTCTTGGTGCGGTATAGACTCTGGTCACACTCAGGCTGTTGTATCTGTAATCCTAGTAACAGGCTCTTGGTGCGGTATAGACTCTGGTCACACTCAGGATGTTGTATCTGTAATCCTAGTAACAGGCTCTTGGTGCGGTATAGACTCTGGTCACACTCAGGATATTGTATCTGTAATCCTAGTAACAGGCTCTTGGTGCGGTATAGACTCTGGTCACACTCAGGCTGTTGTATCTGTAATCCTAGTAACAGGCTCTTGGTGCGGTATAGACTCTGGTCACACTCAGGCTGTTGTATCTGTAATCCTAGTAACAGGCTCTTGGTGCGGTATAGATTCTGGTCACACTCAGGATGTTGTATCTGTAATCCTAGTAACAGGATCTTGGTGCGGTATAGACACTGATCACACTCAGGATGTTGTATCTGTAATCCTAGTAACAGGATCTTGGTGCGGTATAGACTCTGGTCACACTCAGGCTGTTGTATCTGTAATCCTAGTAACAGGCTCTTGGTGCGGTATAGATTCTGGTCACACTCAGGATGTTGTATCTGTAATACTAGTAACAGGCTCTTGGTGCAGTATAGATTCTGGTCACACTCAGGCTGTTGTATCTGTAATCCTAGTAACAGGCTCTTGGTGCGGTATAGACTCTGGTCACACTCAGGCTGTTGTATCTGTAATCCTAGTAACAGGCTCTTGGTGCGGTATAGACTCTGGTCACACTCAGGATGTTGTATCTGTAATCCTAGTAACAGGCTCTTGGTGCGGTATAGACTCTGGTCACACTCAGGATGTTGTATCTGTAATCCTAGTAACAGGATCTTGGTGCGGTATAGATTCTGGTCACACTCAGGATGTTGTATCTGTAATACTAGTAACAGGCTCTTGGTGCGGTATAGATTCTGGTCACACTCAGGCTGTTGTATCTGTAATCCTAGTAACAGGCTCTTGGTGCGGTATAGACTCTGGTCACACTCAGGCTGTTGTATCTGTAATCCTAGTAACAGGCTCTTGGTGCGGTATAGACTCTGGTCACACTCAGGATGTTGTATCTGTAATCCTAGTAACAGGCTCTTGGTGCGGTATAGACTCTGGTCACACTCAGGATGTTGTATCTGTAATCCTAGTAACAGGATCTTGGTGCGGTATAGACTCTGGTCACACTCAGGATGTTGTATCTGTAATACTAGTAACAGGCTCTTGGTGCGGTATAGATTCTGGTCACACTCAGGCTGTTGTATCTGTAATCCTAGTAACAGTCTCTTGGTGCGGTATAGACTCTGGTCACACTCAGGATGTTGTATCTGTAATCCTAGTAACAGGCTCTTGGTGCGGTATAGACTCTGGTCACACTCAGGATGTTGTATCTGTAATCCTAGTAACAGGCTCTTGGTGCGGTATAGACTCTGGTCACACTCAGGATATTGTATCTGTAATCCTAGTAACAGGCTCTTGGTGCGGTATAGACTCTGGTCACACTCAGGATATTGTATCTGTAATCCTAGTAACAGGATCTTGGTGCGGTATAGACTCTGGTCACACTCAGGCTGTTGTATCTGTAATCCTAGTAACAGGCTCTTGGTGCGGTATAGATTCTGGTCACACTCAGGATGTTGTATCTGTAATACTAGTAACAGGCTCTTGGTGCAGTATAGATTCTGGTCACACTCAGGCTGTTGTATCTGTAATCCTAGTAACAGGCTCTTGGTGCGGTATAGACTCTGGTCACACTCAGGCTGTTGTATCTGTAATCCTAGTAACAGGCTCTTGGTGCGGTATAGACTCTGGTCACACTCAGGATGTTGTATCTGTAATCCTAGTAACAGGCTCTTGGTGCGGTATAGACTCTGGTCACACTCAGGATGTTGTATCTGTAATCCTAGTAACAGGATCTTGGTGCGGTATAGATTCTGGTCACACTCAGGATGTTGTATCTGTAATACTAGTAACAGGCTCTTGGTGCGGTATAGATTCTGGTCACACTCAGGCTGTTGTATCTGTAATCCTAGTAACAGGCTCTTGGTGCGGTATAGACTCTGGTCACACTCAGGCTGTTGTATCTGTAATCCTAGTAACAGGCTCTTGGTGCGGTATAGACTCTGGTCACACTCAGGATGTTGTATCTGTAATCCTAGTAACAGGCTCTTGGTGCGGTATAGACTCTGGTCACACTCAGGATGTTGTATCTGTAATCCTAGTAACAGGATCTTGGTGCGGTATAGATTCTGGTCACACTCAGGATGTTGTATCTGTAATACTAGTAACAGGCTCTTGGTGCGGTATAGATTCTGGTCACACTCAGGCTGTTGTATCTGTAATCCTAGTAACAGTCTCTTGGTGCGGTATAGACTCTGGTCACACTCAGGATGTTGTATCTGTAATCCTAGTAACAGGCTCTTGGTGCGGTATAGACTCTGGTCACACTCAGGATGTTGTATCTGTAATCCTAGTAACAGGCTCTTGGTGCGGTATAGACTCTGGTCACACTCAGGATATTGTATCTGTAATCCTAGTAACAGGCTCTTGGTGCAGTATAGATTCTGGTCACACTCAGGATGTTGTATCTGTAATCCTAGTAACAGGATCTTGGTGCGGTATAGACACTGATCACACTCAGGATGTTGTATCAGTAATCCTAGTAACAGGATCTTGGTGCGGTATAGATTCTGGTCACACTCAGGCTGTTGTATCTGTAATCCTAGTAACAGGCTCTTGGTGCGGTATAGACTCTGGTCACACTCAGGCTGTTGTATCTGTAATCCTAGTAACAGGCTCTTGGTGCGGTATAGACTCTGGTCACACTCAGGCTGTTGTTTCTGTAATCCTAGTAACAGGCTCTTGGTGCGGTATAGACTCTGGTCACACTCAGGCTGTTGTATCTGTAATACTAGTAACAGGCTCTTGGTGCGGTATAGACTCTGGTCACACTCAGGATGTTGTATCTGTAATCCTAGTAACAGGCTCTTGGTGCGGTATAGATTCTGGTCACACTCAGGCTGTTGTATCTGTAATCCTAGTAACAGGCTCTTGGTGCGGTATAGACTCTGGTCACACTCAGGATGTTGTATCTGTAATCCTAGTAACAGGCTCTTGGTGCGGTATAGACTCTGGTCACACTCAGGATGTTGTATCTGTAATCCTAGTAACAGGCTCTTGGTGCGGTATAGACTCTGGTCACACTCAGGATGTTGTATCTGTAATCCTAGTAACAGGCTCTTGGTGCGGTATAGACTCTGGTCACACTCAGGATGTTGTATCTGTAATCCTAGTAACAGGCTCTTGGTGCAGTATAGATTCTGGTCACACTCAGGATGTTGTATCTGTAATCCTAGTAACAGGCTCTTGGTGCGGTATAGACACTGATCACACTCAGGATGTTGTATCAGTAATCCTAGTAACAGGATCTTGGTGCGGTATAGATTCTGGTCACACTCAGGCTGTTGTATCTGTAATACTAGTAACAGGCTCTTGGTGCGGTATAGACTCTGGTCACACTCAGGCTGTTGTATCTGTAATCCTAGTAACAGGCTCTTGGTGCGGTATAGACTCTGGTCACACTCAGGATGTTGTATCTGTAATCCTAGTAACAGGCTCTTGGTGCGGTATAGACTCTGGTCACACTCAGGATATTGTATCTGTAATCCTAGTAACAGGCTCTTGGTGCGGTATAGACTCTGGTCACACTCAGGATGTTGTATCTGTAATCCTAGTAACAGGCTCTTGGTGCGGTATAGACTCTGGTCACACTCAGGATGTTGTATCTGTAATCCTAGTAACAGGCTCTTGGTGCGGTATAGACTCTGGTCACACTCAGGCTGTTGTATCTGTAATCCTAGTAACAGGCTCTTGGTGCGGTATAGACTCTGGTCACACTCAGGATGTTGTATCTGTAATCCTAGTAACAGGCTCTTGGTGCGGTATAGACTCTGGTCACACTCAGGATATTGTATCTGTAATCCTAGTAACAGGCTCTTGGTGCAGTATAGATTCTGGTCACACTCAGGATGTTGTATCTGTAATCCTAGTAACAGGATCTTGGTGCGGTATAGACACTGATCACACTCAGGATGTTGTATCAGTAATCCTAGTAACAGGATCTTGGTGCGGTATAGACTCTGGTCACACTCAGGCTGTTGTATCTGTAATCCTAGTAACAGGCTCTTGGTGCGGTATAGATTCTGGTCACACTCAGGATGTTGTATCTGTAATACTAGTAACAGGCTCTTGGTGCAGTATAGATTCTGGTCACACTCAGGCTGTTGTATCTGTAATCCTAGTAACAGGCTCTTGGTGCGGTATAGACTCTGGTCACACTCAGGATGTTGTATCTGTAATCCTAGTAACAGGCTCTTGGTGCGATATAGACTCTGGTCACACTCAGGATGTTGTATCTGTAATCCTAGTAACAGGCTCTTGGTGCGGTATAGATTCTGGTCACACTCAGGATGTTGTATCTGTAATACTAGTAACAGGCTCTTGGTGCGGTATAGATTCTGGTCACACTCAGGCTGTTGTATCTGTAATCCTAGTAACAGGCTCTTGGTGCGGTATAGACTCTGGTCACACTCAGGCTGTTGTATCTGTAATCCTAGTAACAGGCTCTTGGTGCGGTATAGATTCTGGTCACACTCAGGATGTTGTATCTGTAATCCTAGTAACAGGCTCTTGGTGCGGTATAGACTCTGGTCACACTCAGGTTGTTATATCTGTAATCCTAGTAACAGGCTCTTGGTGCGGTATAGACTCTGGTCACACTCAGGCGGTTGTATCTGTAATCCTAGTAACAGGCTCTTGGTGCGGTATAGACTCTGGTCACACTCAGGTTGTTATATCTGTAATCCTAGTAACAGGCTCTTGGTGCGGTATAGACTGTGGTCACACTCAGGCGGTTGTATCTGTAATCCTAGTAACAGGCTCTTGGTGCGGTATAGACTCTGGTCATACTCAGGTTGTTGTATCTGTAATCCTAGTAACAGGCTCTTGGTGCGGTATAGATTCTGGTCAAACTCAGGCTGTTGTATCTGTAATCCTAGTAACAGGCTCTTGGTGCGGTATAGATTCTGGTCACTCTCAGGCTGTTGTATCTGTAATCCTAGTAACAGGCTCTTGGTGCGGTATAGATTCTGGTCACACTCAGGCTGTTGTATCTGTAATCCTAGTAACAGGCTCTTGGTGCGGTATAGATTCTGGTCAAACTCAGGCTGTTGTATCTGTAATCCTAGTAACAGGCTCTTGGTGCGGTATATACTCTGGTCACACTCAGGCTGTTGTATCTGTAATCCTAGTAACAGGCTCTTGGTGCGGTATAGACTCTGGTCACACTCAGGGTGTTGTATCTGTAATCCTAGTAACAGGCTCTTGGTGCGGTATATACTCTGGTCACACTCAGGATGTTGTATCTGTAATCCTAGTAACAGGATCTTGGTGCGGTATAGACTCTGGTCACACTCAGGCTGTTGTATCTGTAATCCTAGTAACAGGCTCTTGGTGCGGTATAGACTCTGGTCACACTCAGGATGTTGTATCTGTAATCCTAGTAACAGGCTCTTGGTGCGGTATAGACTCTGGTCACACTCAGGATGTTGTATCTGTAATCCTAGTAACAGGCTCTTGGTGCGGTATAGACTCTGGTCACACTCAGGATGTTGTATCTGTAATCCTAGTAACAGGCTCTTGGTGCGGTATAGATTCTGGTCACACTCAGGCTGTTGTATCTGTAATCCTAGTAACAGGCTCTTGGTGCGGTATAGACTCTGGTCACACTCAGGATGTTGTATCTGTAATCCTAGTAACAGACTCTTGGTGCGGTATAGATTCTGGTCACACTCAGGATGTTCTATCTGTAATCCTAGTAACAGGCTCTTGGTGCGGTATAGATTCTGGTCAAACTCAGGCTGTTGTATCTGTAATCCTAGTAACAGGCTCTTGGTGCGGTATAGACTCTGGTCACACTCAGGCTGTTGTATCTGTAATCCTAGTAACAGGCTCTTGGTGCGGTATAGATTCTGGTCACACTCAGGATGTTGTATCTGTAATCCTAGTAACAGGCTCTTGGTGCGGTATAGACTCTGGTCACACTCAGGATGTTGTATCTGTAATCCTAGTAACAGGCTCTTGGTGCGGTATAGACTCTGGTCACACTCAGGTTGTTGTATCTGTAATCCTAGTAACAGGCTCTTGGTGCGGTATAGATTCTGGTCACACTCAGGCTGTTGTATCTGTAATCCTAGTAACAGGCTCTTGGTGCGGTATAGATTCTGGTCACACTCAGGATGTTGTATCTGTAATCCTAGTAACAGGCTCTTGGTGCGGTATAGACTCTGGTCACATTCAGGATGTTGTATCTGTAATCCTAGTAACAGGCTCTTGGTGCGGTATAGATTCTGGTCACACTCAGGCTGTTGTATCTGTAATCCTAGTAACAGGCTCTTGGTGCGGTATAGATTCTGGTCACACTCAGGATGTTGTATCTGTAATCCTAGTAACAGGCTCTTGGTGCGGTATAGACTGTGGTCACACTCAGGATGTTGTATCTGTAATCCTAGTAACAGGCTCTTGGTGCGGTATAGACTCTGGTCACACTCAGGTTGTTGTATCTGTAATCCTAGTAACAGGCTCTTGGTGCGGTATAGACTGTGGTCACACTCAGGATGTTGTATCTGTAATCCTAGTAACAGGCTCTTGGTGCGGTATAGACTCTGGTCACATTCAGGATGTTGTATCTGTAATCCTAGTAACAGGCTCTTGGTGCGGTATAGACTCTGGTCACACTCAGGTTGTTGTATATGTAATCCTAGTAACAGGATCTTGGTGCGGTATAGACTCTGGTCACACTCAGGATGTTGTATCTGTAATCCTAGTAACAGGCTCTTGGTGCGGTATATACTCTGGTCACACTCAGGATGTTGTATCTGTAATCCTAGTAACAGACTCTTGGTGCGGTATAGATTCTGGTCACACTCAGGATGTTCTATCTGTAATCCTAGTAACAGGCTCTTGGTGCGGTATAGACTCTGGTCACACTCAGGCTGTTGTATCTGTAATCCTAGTAACAGGCTCTTGGTGCGGTATAGACTCTGGTCACACTCAGGCTGTTGTATCCGTAATCCTAGTAACAGGCTCTTGGTGCGGTATAGACACTGATCACACTCAGGCTGTTGTATCTGTAATCCTAGTAACAGGCTCTTGGTGCGGTATAGACTCTGGTCACACTCAGGATGTTGTATCTGTAATCCTAGTAACAGGATCTTGGTGCGGTATAGATTCTGGTCACACTCAGGCTGTTGTATCTGTAATCCTAGTAACAGGCTCTTGGTGCGGTATAGACTCTGGTCACACTCAGGCTGTTGTATCTGTAATCCTAGTAACAGGCTCTTGGTGCGGTATAGACTCTGGTCACACTCAGGATGTTGTATCTGTAATCCTAGTAACAGGCTCTTGGTGCGGTATAGACTCTGGTCACACTCAGGATGTTGTATCTGTAATCCTAGTAACAGGATCTTGGTGCGGTATAGATTCTGGTCACACTCAGGATGTTGTATCTGTAATACTAGTAACAGGCTCTTGGTGCGGTATAGATTCTGGTCACACTCAGGCTGTTGTATCTGTAATCCTAGTAACAGTCTCTTGGTGCGGTATAGACTCTGGTCACACTCAGGATGTTGTATCTGTAATCCTAGTAACAGGCTCTTGGTGCGGTATAGACTCTGGTCACACTCAGGATGTTGTATCTGTAATCCTAGTAACAGGCTCTTGGTGCGGTATAGACTCTGGTCACACTCAGGATATTGTATCTGTAATCCTAGTAACAGGCTCTTGGTGCAGTATAGATTCTGGTCACACTCAGGATGTTGTATCTGTAATCCTAGTAACAGGATCTTGGTGCGGTATAGACACTGATCACACTCAGGATGTTGTATCAGTAATCCTAGTAACAGGATCTTGGTGCGGTATAGATTCTGGTCACACTCAGGCTGTTGTATCTGTAATCCTAGTAACAGGCTCTTGGTGCGGTATAGACTCTGGTCACACTCAGGCTGTTGTATCTGTAATCCTAGTAACAGGCTCTTGGTGCGGTATAGACTCTGGTCACACTCTGGCTGTTGTTTCTGTAATCCTAGTAACAGGCTCTTGGTGCGGTATAGACTCTGGTCACACTCAGGCTGTTGTATCTGTAATACTAGTAACAGGCTCTTGGTGCGGTATAGACTCTGGTCACACTCAGGATGTTGTATCTGTAATCCTAGTAACAGGCTCTTGGTGCGGTATAGATTCTGGTCACACTCAGGCTGTTGTATCTGTAATCCTAGTAACAGGCTCTTGGTGCGGTATAGACTCTGGTCACACTCAGGATGTTGTATCTGTAATCCTAGTAACAGGCTCTTGGTGCGGTATAGACTCTGGTCACACTCAGGATGTTGTATCTGTAATCCTAGTAACAGGCTCTTGGTGCGGTATAGACTCTGGTCACACTCAGGATGTTGTATCTGTAATCCTAGTAACAGGCTCTTGGTGCAGTATAGATTCTGGTCACACTCAGGATGTTGTATCTGTAATCCTAGTAACAGGCTCTTGGTGCGGTATAGACACTGATCACACTCAGGATGTTGTATCAGTAATCCTAGTAACAGGATCTTGGTGCGGTATAGATTCTGGTCACACTCAGGCTGTTGTATCTGTAATACTAGTAACAGGCTCTTGGTGCGGTATAGACTCTGGTCACACTCAGGATGTTGTATCTGTAATCCTAGTAACAGGCTCTTGGTGCAGTATAGATTCTGGTCACACTCAGGATGTTGTATCTGTAATCCTAGTAACAGGCTCTTGGTGCGGTATAGACACTGATCACACTCAGGATGTTGTATCAGTAATCCTAGTAACAGGATCTTGGTGCGGTATAGATTCTGGTCACACTCAGGCTGTTGTATCTGTAATACTAGTAACAGGCTCTTGGTGCGGTATAGACTCTGGTCACACTCAGGATGTTGTATCTGTAATCCTAGTAACAGGCTCTTGGTGCGGTATAGACTCTGGTCACACTCAGGCTGTTGTATCTGTAATCCTAGTAACAGGCTCTTGGTGCGGTATAGACTCTGGTCACACTCAGGATGTTGTATCTGTAATCCTAGTAACAGGCTCTTGGTGCGGTATAGACTCTGGTCACACTCAGGATATTGTATCTGTAATCCTAGTAACAGGCTCTTGGTGCGGTATAGATTCTGGTCACACTCAGGATGTTGTATCTGTAATCCTAGTAACAGGATCTTGGTGCGGTATAGACACTGATCACACTCAGGATGTTGTATCAGTAATACTAGTAACAGGCTCTTGGTGCGGTATAGACTCTGGTCACACTCAGGCTGTTGTATCTGTAATCCTAGTAACAGGCTCTTGGTGCGGTATAGACTCTGGTCACACTCAGGATGTTGTATCTGTAATCCTAGTAACAGGCTCTTGGTGCGGTATAGACTCTGGTCACACTCAGGATATTGTATCTGTAATCCTAGTAACAGGCTCTTGGTGCGGTATAGACTCTGGTCACACTCAGGATGTTGTATCTGTAATCCTAGTAACAGGCTCTTGGTGCAGTATAGATTCTGGTCACACTCAGGATGTTGTATCTGTAATCCTAGTAACAGGCTCTTGGTGCGGTATAGACACTGATCACACTCAGGATGTTGTATCAGTAATCCTAGTAACAGGATCTTGGTGCGGTATAGATTCTGGTCACACTCAGGCTGTTGTATCTGTAATACTAGTAACAGGCTCTTGGTGCGGTATAGACTCTGGTCACACTCAGGATGTTGTATCTGTAATCCTAGTAACAGGCTCTTGGTGCGGTATAGACTCTGGTCACACTCAGGCTGTTGTATCTGTAATCCTAGTAACAGGCTCTTGGTGCGGTATAGACTCTGGTCTCACTCAGGATGTTGTATCTGTAATCCTAGTAACAGGCTCTTGGTGCGGTATAGACTCTGGTCACACTCAGGATATTGTATCTGTAATCCTAGTAACAGGCTCTTGGTGCGGTATAGATTCTGGTCACACTCAGGATGTTGTATCTGTAATCCTAGTAACAGGATCTTGGTGCGGTATAGACACTGATCACACTCAGGATGTTGTATCAGTAATCCTAGTAACAGGATCTTGGTGCGGTATAGACTCTGGTCACACTCAGGCTGTTGTATCTGTAATCCTAGTAACAGGCTCTTGGTGCGGTATAGATTCTGGTCACACTCAGGCTGTTGTATCTGTAATCCTAGTAACAGGATCTTGGTGCGGTATAGACACTGATCACACTCAGGATGTTGTATCAGTAATCCTAGTAACAGGATCTTGGTGCGGTATAGACTCTGGTCACACTCAGGCTGTTGTATCTGTAATCCTAGTAACAGGCTCTTGGTGCGGTATAGACTCTGGTCACACTCAGGATGTTGTATCTGTAATCCTAGTAACAGGCTCTTGGTGCGATATAGACTCTGGTCACACTCAGGATGTTGTATCTGTAATCCTAGTAACAGGATCTTGGTGCGGTATAGATTCTGGTCACACTCAGGATGTTGTATCTGTAATACTAGTAACAGGCTCTTGGTGCGGTATAGATTCTGGTCACACTCAGGCTGTTGTATCTGTAATCCTAGTAACAGGCTCTTGGTGCGGTATAGGCTCTGGTCACACTCAGGCTGTTGTATCTGTAATCCTAGTAACAGGCTCTTGGTGCGGTATAGATTCTGGTCACACTCAGGATGTTGTATCTGTAATCCTAGTAACAGGCTCTTGGTGCGGTATAGACTCTGGTCACACTCAGGATATTGTATCTGTAATCCTAGTAACAGGCTCTTGGTGCAGTATAGATTCTGGTCACACTCAGGATGTAGTATCTGTAATACTAGTAACAGGCTCTTGGTGCGGTATAGACACTGATCACACTCAGGATGTTGTATCAGTAATCCTAGTAACAGGATCTTGGTGCGGTATAGACTCTGGTCACACTCAGGCTGTTGTATCTGTAATCCTAGTAACAAGGTCTTGGTGTGGTATAGACTCTGGTCACACTCAGGATGTTGTATCTGTAATCCTAGTAACAGGCTCTTGGTGCGATATAGACTCTGGTCACACTCAGGATGTTGTATCTGTAATCCTAGTAACAGGATCTTGGTGCGGTATAGATTCTGGTCACACTCAGGATGTTGTATCTGTAATACTAGTAACAGGCTCTTGGTGCGGTATAGATTCTGGTCACACTCAGGCTGTTGTATCTGTAATCCTAGTAACAGGCTCTTGGTGCGGTATAGGCTCTGGTCACACTCAGGCTGTTGTATCTGTAATCCTAGTAACAGGCTCTTGGTGCGGTATAGATTCTGGTCACACTCAGGATGTTGTATCTGTAATCCTAGTAACAGGCTCTTGGTGCGGTATAGACTCTGGTCACACTCAGGATATTGTATCTGTAATCCTAGTAACAGGCTCTTGGTGCAGTATAGATTCTGGTCACACTCAGGATGTTGTATCTGTAATCCTAGTAACAGGCTCTTGGTGCGGTATAGACTCTGGTCACACTCTGGCTGTTGTTTCTGTAATCCTAGTAACAGGCTCTTGGTGCGGTATAGACTCTGGTCACACTCAGGCTGTTGTATCTGTAATACTAGTAACAGGCTCTTGGTGCGGTATAGACTCTGGTCACACTCAGGATGTTGTATCTGTAATCCTAGTAACAGGCTCTTGGTGCGGTATAGATTCTGGTCACACTCAGGCTGTTGTATCTGTAATCCTAGTAACAGGCTCTTGGTGCGGTATAGACTCTGGTCACACTCAGGATGTTGTATCTGTAATCCTAGTAACAGGCTCTTGGTGCGGTATAGACTCTGGTCACACTCAGGCTGTTGTATCTGTAATCCTAGTAACAGGCTCTTGGTACGGTATAGACTCTGGTCACACTCAGGCGGTTGTATCTGTAATCCTAGTAACAGGCTCTTGGTGCGGTATAGACTCTGGTCACACTCAGGATGTTGTTTCTGTAATCCTAGTAACAGGCACTTGGTACGGTATAGACTGTGGTCACACTCAGGTGGTTGTATCTGTAATCCTAGTAACAGACTCTTGATGCGGTATAGACTCTGGTCACACTCAGGATGTTGTATCTGTAATCCTAGTAACAGGCTCTTGGTACGGTATAGACTGTGGTCACACTCAGGCGGTTGTATCTGTAATCCTAGTAACAGGCTCTTGGTGCGGTATAGACTCTGGTCACACTCAGGATGTTGTATCTGTAATCCTAGTAACAGGCTCTTGGTACGGTATAGACTGTGGTCACACTCAGGCGGTTGTATCTGTAATCCTAGTAACAGACTCTTGATGCGGTATAGACTCTGGTCACACTCAGGATGTTGTATCTGTAATCCTAGTAACAGGCTCTTAGTGCGGTATAGACTCTGGTCACACTCAGGTTGTTATATCTGTAATCCTAGTAACAGGCTCTTGGTGCGATATAGATTCTGGTCACACTCAGGATGTTGTATCTGTAATCCTAGTAACAGGCTCTTGGTGCGGTATAGACTCTGGTCACACTCAGGATGTTGTATCTGTAAACCTAGTAACAGGCTCTTGGTGCGGTATAGATTCTGGTCACACTCAGGCTGTTGTATCTGTAATCCTAGTAACAGGCTCTTGGTGCGGTATAGACTCTGGTCACACGCAGGATGTTGTATCTGTAATCCTAGTAACAGGCTCTTGGTACGGTATAGACTGTGGTCACACTCAGGCGGTTGTATCTGTAATCCTAGTAACAGGCTCTTGGTGCGGTATAGACTCTGGTCACACTTAGGTTGTTGTATCTGTAATCCTAGTAACAGGCTCTCGGTGCGGTATAGACTCTGGTCATACTCAGGTTGTTGTATCTGTAATCCTAGTAACAGGCTCTCGGTGTGGTATAGACTCTGGTCACACTCAGGCTGTTGTATCTGTAATCCTAGTAACAGGCTCTTGGTGCGGTATAGACTCTGGTTACACTCAGGCTGTTGTATCTGTAATCCTAGTAACAGGCTCTTTGTGCGGTATATACTCTGGTCACACTCAGGATGTTGTATCTGTAATCCTAGTGTGACAGATCCATCTGTATAGACCTATATTGCTGGTTCGTCTGTTTGCCTTCATTTCGCTGGATTTCCTGTCCGTATGCCCCTGTTCGTGTGTTTCCCCAAATACCGATCGGAACTTCTGAACCGACGGCCACCCAGGAGAGGAGTGTGCTGCTAGCTAACCTAAATGGCCTCATTGTTCACAAAGGACTTGAACTCCTGGTCTAATTCATGCCATTTTGGGATGTTAAATGTCTGTGTATTGAAAAGGGTTGTGACATTGTATGTTTAAATGATGATTCCTGTTCTGTTGTCCCCACATGTGTATTGGTGATTTCCCTCTGTCTTGAGAGATAATGGGATTACTCCTCGGGTGTCTCCAGGGCAGAGAGGAGGAAACCATGATGCATTGTGGGGGATGTATTGTCTCTGTAGTGCTGCATGTCTGTCCTGTGTCACAGTCTCCATTCTGGTCCCCTAGGGGCGTGTACACCAGATGGGGACCTGCATAAAAACGGGCGGGTAGCCCTCAATAAAACATTCCTGTTTGACCTTCAAGACGGAGCCTGGTCTCGTTTGTGGAGGGAATTATTATTGGGACAGCGCTTTCGTTTATTGCTAGCTGTGGAAGGAGTTCGACTGAATTGCTGATGGGGAGTTGCCGCGTTTGTATGATCCATTCGGGAGTTTGACGATCGGCTGGATTAAAAACTGCATTTCTGGAGAAAGGGGATTATTCACTAAACGGGGGCTTCAACTACCTGGCGGTGAGTGTCGTAACAATTGGTGGCAAGCAACGGGATGAATCCCACCGCCCAGAAGGCCAGCTACAAATCCCAGGGTGGAAATGCAGTATGAGGATTTAAGGCGTGCTACCCTTAAAGATATATTGGAACGCAGAGGACGATCAGCGAGTAATCTCAAGAAGAGAGAGATTATTTCTATATTATTGGAGATGGATGCAGCACAGGGAACGGAGAGAGCTAATGTGCCTGGCATACTGGATTTAACACCCGAGGAGGTACAATTTAACCGGGCAGTCCAGATAAGGCTGGCACACCTTGGCCCCAACCCTGCAGCAGATATTGTGGTCCAGGTGCAAGCAGCAGTAGCAGCACAACAGGCGCTCCAGGGAAGAGGAGCTGCAGCAGCAGAGGTACCCCATAATAATATTGGAAGGAGAAAGGTACCTTTTGCTGCATTTAGACATTTTGTGAAAACGGAGGGAGAGATTGACGGGTTCCTGGCCGATTTTGAAAGGCAGTGTGCCTTACACCAGGTACCCGCAGAGGAATGGGTCACTATCCTCTCCGGGAAATTATCCGGCCGGGCCAGTGAGGCTTTTCGGGCCATCCCAGCGGAGGAAATTACAAGTTACCGGGCAGTAAAAGATGCCCTTTTGGCCAGATACGCTGTCACCCCTGAGGTGTACCGGCGGCGATTCCGGGACACTAACAAGCAGGCTGGCGATTCTTATGTGGAGTGGGCATGCAGGGTACACCGCACCGCAGCCCACTGGATGGCAGGGTGCCAAGCAGTAACTGGGGAAGAGGTGCTGTGTAACGGACTGTTTCAGCAGACAAGGGGTTAAAATCCGTTTAGGCGATAAGCCCCTTTCTGAGAGACAGGCACAGCTACTGCAGGATACACCAAACTCCCGAACTGGATACAAAGTAGCCCTCCAAACTGGAACCTCACGAATAGCTGCTAGCAGACGAACAGGAATCAGCTTACACTTCTGGCAATCGGTCTTCTAACAGCATACAGTGAATCCCCCCAATAACGAGACAAGGCTCCGTGTTGAGGGTCAAGCAGTGGTCTGACTGTACTTCACCTACAGCCTCTTTTATTCATAAACCACAAACATAGTACTGCCCACAGGGGTTTGAAATACAACCAATCAGTAATTTACAACACATACAATGATACAACATATCCCCACAATGCATCATGGTCCCCTCCTCTCTGTCCCTGAGACAACCTGAGGAGCAATCCAATTATCTCTGAGGACAAAGGGAGATCGCCAATACACATGTTAGGACAACAGAACAGACATCACCATTTAAACACACAATGGGACAATGGCACAATAGAAACACACCCAGCATTTTCCTCCCAAGCTGACAAGTTACACTTATTATAAATTGTTACAAATTTGTGAGTTTACATTGGCCATACATATAACTTACATCAATTTAAACAGTATAACTTTGGGACAAACCTATCCAAAATTCACTTGAATAGGTTCAGGGGTTTAAAAGTTAGTATATGGCCCATAATCCAGGGGCAAGAGGCCAGCAGCCAGTCCTCTCCAAAACCCAGTGGCGAGGTTGGTTTCGCCACACATCTCCCTCCCCCAGGGAAGACTAACCAGGTACCTGACCTCACGCCGGTCTGTACCTGAGTTAGTCTGGCAGCCCACCCACAACCCAATACTGGACCTGTTGCATTTGGTAGCCTGTCTCTGTCCAGTGAGTCCACCAAGGTTATGTTGGAAGCTGGCACTCCCGGTCTCTGTGTTGCTCCCTGGCTTAGAGTCTGGCTGTTGGAGGGGGAGACTGACTGTCTCTACCCCCTGTGCTGTAAGTGCAGAGACCACGGTCCCATCTGCACTGTTGTGGGGCTTACTGTCTCCCCCTGGTGCGTTAAGCTGCCGCTGGGGAGAGGGGGTAACGAGCTCCTCTCCCATACATACTTCCAGCCGCTGGGGAGGGCGACCGACCGTCTCCGCTCCCAATACAGTGTCCTGCTGTTGGGGAAAGGAGACTGGGCTCTCTATTCCCTGCTGGACACTCTGCCGCTGGGGAAGGGAGACAGGGCTCCCAATTCCCAAAAAATTACTCTGCTGCTGGGGGGCAGGAACAACTCCCTCTGCCCCCTGTAACTCAGCCTGCCGCTGGGAAGGGAGGACGCTGCTCTCCTCTCCCTGCATTTCACACTGCCTTCCCGGCATATCACTCTGCTGCTGGGGGGCAGGAACAACTACCTATGCCCCCTGTAACTCAGCCTGCCGCTGGGGAGGGAGGACGCTGCTCTCCTCTCCCTGCATTTCACACTGCCTTCCCGGCATATCACTCTGCTGCTAGGGGGCAGGAACTACTACCTCTGCCCCCTGTAACTCAGCCTGCCGCTGGGGAGGGAGGACGCTGCTCTCCTCTCCCTGCATTTCACACTGCCGCTGGGGAATGGAGACTGGGCTCCCAATTCCCTGCAGGACCGGTGGAGAGACATCGGTCCCATCTCTACCGGCCACCTGGGGTCCTTCCCAGTAACACTCTACAATATCTGCCCAGCTGAATGGGTCTGGATCTGGGTCTGTCACCTTACCGTCCTGCTGAGCCTTCTCAATGGAGTGGAAGAGATCTCGGTAGTCCTGCTCCAGTTCCCACTCCAGGGTTGCTAGGTGAGCCAGGTCTTGCTCTACCTCATGGGGGTCATCCCACTCATGCCTAGCCTCCCTCTCATAAAAAATGTCCTGAAGTCTGGACTGTGCAGGGCTCCCGAAGTCAGGCTCTGCAAAGGACTCCCATAACAAGCCAGGACCATAAAACTCCTCTCCCTCTCTCTTGTCATGTTCGGCTGTCCAGGGTATATACTGTGCCATATACCACCAAAGCGCCTGGTAGGCATCCTCCAGCCATAGCTCCTGCCATACCCGGTGCTCTAGTTCCTTCACCCATTCCTCCAGGGGCTGCTCTCCCAGGAAGGGCATCCGCAGGGCCACTTGCTTCTGCAACCGCTGCTCTTCACTGGGGAGACTCTCACCCCGCTGGTATTGTACCTTATCCAGGGCCTGGTACCAGATGCCTTTCCTTAATGCATCCCGGCCATCCAGGTCCTCCTCCTCGTATAACACTGCTGGTTCCATCCTGGTGCTTTTAGGGTCGCTGTACTGGGACATGCGTTGCCCTTAAATTGTAGAATCCACAGAAATGGTATCTCCTGTAGCTGTCCTTCTGGCTGTAGGAACGATCCCGCTGTTTGCCACCAATGTAACAGTTCGTTTCCGCAGACAAGGGGTTAAAATCCGTTTAGGCGATAAGCCCCTTTCTGAGAGACAGGCACAGCTACTGCAGGATACACCAAACTCCCGAACTGGATACAAAGTAGCCCTCCAAACTGGAACCTCACGAATAGCTGCTAGCAGATGAACAGGAATCAGCTTACACTTCTGGCAATCGGTCTTCTAACAGCATACAGTGAATCCCCCCAATAACGAGACAAGGCTCCGTGTTGAGGGTCAAGCAGTGGTCTGACTGTACTTCACGTACAGCCTCTTTTATTCATAAACCACAAACATAGTACTGCCCACAGGGGTTTGAAATACAACCAATCAGTAATTTACAACACATACAATGATACAACATATTCCCACAATGCATCATGGTCTCCTCCTCTCTGTCCCGGAGACAACCTGAGGAGCAATCCAATTATCTCTGAGGACAAAGGGAGATCGCCAATACCCATGTGAGGACAACAGAACAGACATCACCATTTAAACACACAATGGGACACTGGCACAATAGAAACACACCCAGCATTTTCCTCCCAAGCTGACAAGTTACACTTATTATAAATTGTTACAACTTTGTGAGTTTACATTGGCCATACATATAACTTACATCAATTTAAACAGTATAACTTGGGGACAAACCTATCCAAAATTCACTTGAATAGGTTCAGGGGTTTAAAAGTTAGTATATGGCCATTATCCAGGGGCAAGAGGCCAGCAGCCAGTCCTCTCCAAAACCCAGTGGCGAGGTTGGTTTCGCCACATGCTGCAGGAATTTTTGTTGGAGCACTGCTTTGATCGGTTACCTGCAGGAGTCAGAGAGTGGGTTAGGGACCGCAAACCCGCTACCTTACCTGAAGCTGCTCGTCTGGCCGATGAATACACAGATGCACGAAGGCTAGACCAGACAGCAGCCAAGGTCCCTAACCGAGTGGAGTACAAACCGGCAGCACCTCCAACCACTACTGTGTATCACCCCCCCAGCGCAACGCACCCCCACAATACCACCAGCGAACAATTATGTTCAGCCAGCTCGGTTCAACGCCCGGGATTACTCTCAGCCTATCCGGTTCTATGGGTGCAAACAGTTGGGGCACAAGAGACCGGAGTGCCCATTGAACAATACCAACCAAGCGCAGTCGTGGAGAAAACCAGCCGGCGGAAATCAGCAGCCACCCCAGCCTTCCGCTCACTGTCTTGAGCAGGAGGAATTTTGGGTTATACTACATGAGGCGGATCCAGTACAAGCAGCCCAGCAGGATAACCGGCAGCAGCACAGGCAGACCGTTAGACTAAATGGCAAAGTGGTCACTGGTCTGAGAGACACCGGAGCCACTATGACCCTGCTCCAAAAGAACCTTCTTTCGGAACACCAACACACTGGAAATACTGTGGCAGTGAGGGTAGCAGGAGGCACCGTGTTCCGTCTACCTGTTGCCCGGGTTCATTTGGATTGGGGAGTGGGCTCTGGACATGTGAATGTGGGGGTTATGAAAGACTTGCCTGCTGATGTCTTGCTCGGGAATGACCTGGCCCCTTTGGTTTCTGCTTATGCTCCAATGGGACCTGCTGATGTCAACCCAGTGACTACCCGGGCCCAGACCCGTGTTGCTGGAACCAGCCCACCTGCCGCTGAGACCCAGGTAAGACCCGATTCCCCGACTGATACCCTAGGACAGACCTTTGCTAGCTGGGATTCCCCAGAGGAGTTTGGGAGGGAAACTCAGGCAGATCCGACTCTCCAGAAGTATAGAGACCGAGGAGATACTGGAGAGGAAGGAGTAGATGGGGAGCGGTATGAATGTGTGGGGGACAGGTTGTATAGGATCCCGAAACCGTCCCAGAAAAGTGTTGCCCATCTGCCGAGTCGACAGCTGGTGGTGCCCGCAAAATACCGGCAGGAGATTCTGCGGATAGGGCATGATGTTCCATTAGCCGGACATCTAGGGTCCCGCCGCACAGCCTAAAGGATCATGCAGAACTTCTTTTGGCCAAATTCTAATCAGGCTGTGCGGATATATTGTAGTACGTGTGACACTTGTCAACGGGTAGGAAAGCGGGGGGACCACCCAAGAGCTAGGCTTATGTCTATGCCTATCATTGGGGAGCCCTTTGCCCGCATAGCCGTTGACATTGTGGGTCCACTGGCCAGGGCTAGTCCATCCGGTAAGAAGTATATTCTCACCGTGGTGGACTATGCCACTCGCTATCCAGAGGCAGTAGCGCTGTCTAATATTGAGGCAGAGACAGTTGCTGATGCCCTGGTTAGGATTTTTACTAGGGTCGGGTTCCCTAAGGAGATTCTCTCTGACCAGGGAACCCAATTTACCGCTGTGCTCACCCAGCAACTGTGGAGGGTGTGCGGCATTAAACCGATACTTAGTTCCCCGTACCATCCACAGACTAACGGCCTCTGCGAGCGATTTAATGGCACCCTCAAACAGATGTTGAGGACCTTTTCTGACACTTGCAGAGACTGGGAGCGATTCCTGCCTCATCTGTTGTTTTCTTACAGAGAGGTGCCCCAGGAATCTACTGGATTCTCCCCCTTTGAGTTGCTCTATGGGAGGAGGGTCCGCGGACCCCTATATCTCATTAGAGGCCACTGGGAGGGGGAGACAGAGCAGGAAGGGACCCCCATAGTACCGTATGTCCTGGAACTCCGGGACCGCATGGAGAAACTGTCCCTGATGGTAAGAGAGAATCTCCAGGTGGCCCAGGGGAGACAGAAGAGATGGTACGATCGGGGTGCCCGGCAGCGAGTCTTCCAGGTTGGGCAGAAATTGCTAGTGCACAAACCTGTGAAGGCGAACAAGATGCAAGCATCTTGGCAGGGCCGGTAAAAGGTGTTAGCTCAGGTGTGTGATACTATCTACCTTATAGCCAGCTGTTCAGATGAAAGGATCCAGCGATCCTTTCATGTGAACATGCTAAAGGAGTATCAGGAGAGACCGGAGGATGTCGCTGCAGTATGTGCCCCTGCTGCAGACGATACAGAGAGTTTACCCTTACCCGATTTGTTAGAGAGGGACTCCCAGACTGACCTTACTAGTCTTGTACAACTAGGGGATAGATTAAGCCCCACAGAGAAGGGACAGGCAAGACAGCTTCTGTGGGAGAAGCAGGGGATGTTCTCCCAAGAGCCTGGCTACACTACCCTAACTGTACATAAGGTAGAGACCCCTGGACAGAACCCCCTGCGACAGCCCCCTTACCGTATCCCTGAAGAAGTCCGAGAAGGAATGCGGAAGGAGATACAGGAGATGACCCAGCTTGGGGTCATCGAACACTCCGATAGCCCTTGGGCTTCGCCTGTAGTCCTGGTGCCTAATAAAGATGGGACCACCCGGTTCTGTGTAGACTACAGGCGGCTCAATGAGCGGACCACCACTGATGCCTACCCGATGCCCCGGGTAGACGAATTATTAGATCGTATTGCATGGGGACACTATCTGACCACTATAGACCTGTGTAAAGGCTATTGGCAGATTCCCCTGGCCGAGGATGCTATCCCCAAGTTGGCCTTCCTCACCCCATTTGGCTTGTACCAATTTAAGGTCATGCCATTTGGGATGAAGAATGCCCCGGCTACCTTTCAGCGTATGGTGGATAGACTTCTCGATGGATTCCAGGAATTTGCTTGTGCATACCTGGATGACATTGCGATCTACAGTGGGTCCTGGGAGGAACACCTAGTACATGTAGGGGTAGTTTTGGACAAAATTCGGGCTGCTGGCCTGACATTGAAGCCAGAGAAGTGCCATCTAGGCATGGCTGAAGTGCAATACCTGGGTCACAGAGTGGGGTGTGGGAGCCAGAGACCGGAGCCGGCTAAGATAGAGGCAGTAGCTAACTGGCCCACACCTATCACTAAGACCCAGGTGTTAGCCTTCCTAGGGACAGCAGGGTATTACAGACGCTTTGTCCCAGACTACAGCACTATTGCTAAGCCCCTGACTGACCTGACCAAGAAGAATCTCCCTAAGCAGGTCCTGTGGTCTCCGGCTTGTGAAGCTGCGTTTCAAGCACTCAAACAGGCTCTTGTAAATGCCCCTGTCCTGGCTGCCCCAGTCCCTAACAAATGTTTTCTCGTCCATACAGATGCTTCCATGTATGGACTGGGGGCTGTGCTGAGCCAGGTCGGGGAAGATGGAAGAGAGCACCCTGTCGCATATCTCAGTAGAAAGCTGTTACCCCGAGAAGTGAGTTATGCGGCAGTGGAGAAGGAATGCTTGGCCCTGGTCTGGGCATTGAAAAAGTTAAGCCCTTATTTGTATGGACAGGAATTTTCCCTTGTGACGGACCACAATCCCCTTGTCTGGCTTAACCGGGTCTCAGGAGACAATGGTAGACTGCTGCGGTGGAGTTTAGCTTTACAACCGTATAACTTCACCATCAGCTACCGACCCGGTAAGCAGAATGGGAATGCAGATGGATTGTCCCGGCAAACCGACGTTCTTGCTACCTCCTAGTCCGGTCATTCCCAAATTGACCCGCTAAAGGGTCAAGCCGGGTCTGCCGGAGTGTCCCACAAGGGGGGAGCCGTGTGACAGATCCATCTGTATAGACCTATATTGCTGGTTCGTCTGTTTGCCTTCATTTCGCTGGATTTCCTGTTCGTATGCCCCTGTTCGTGTGTTTCCCCAAATACCGATTGGAACTACTGAACGGACGGCCACCCAGGAGAGGAGTGTGCTGCTAGTTAACCTAAATGGCCTCATTGTTCACAAAGGACTTGAACTAACTTGAACTCCTGGTCTAATTCGTGCCATTTTGGGATGTTAAATGTCTGTGTATTGAAAAGGGTTGTGATATTGTATGTTTAAATGGTGATTTCTGTTCTGTTGTCCCCACATGTGTATTGGTGATTTCCCTCTGTCTTGAGAGACAATTGGATTACTCCTCGGGTGTCTCCAGGGCAGAGAGGAGGAAACCATGATGTATTGTGGGGGATGTATTGTCTCTGTAGTGCTGCATGTCTGTCCTGTGTCACAGTCTCCATTCTGGTCCCCTAGGGGCGTGTACACCAGATGGGGACCTGCATAAATACGGGCGGGTAGCCCTCAATAAAACATTCCTGTTTGACCTTCAAGACGGAGCTTGGTATCATTTGTGGAGGGATTTATTATTGGGACAGCGCTTTCGTTTATTGCTAGCTGTGGAAGGAGTTCGACTGAATTGCTGATCGGGAGTTGCCGCGTTCGTATGCTTCATTCGGGAGTTTGACGATCGGCTGGATTAAAAAC
This sequence comes from Bufo bufo, assembly GCF_905171765.1. Lineage (NCBI taxonomy): Eukaryota > Metazoa > Chordata > Amphibia > Anura > Bufonidae > Bufo > Bufo bufo. The sequence goes on along the minus strand of NC_053393.1, from coordinate 7,874,607 downwards.
TGCATTTCTGGAGAAAGGGGATTATTCACTAAACGGCAGCTTCATCTCTCTGGCGGTGAGTGTCGTAACATATTTCAACCCAGAACAAAAACTGTGCTTTGACGGACACAATATAACTTGACCAGCTACAGCAATAACCACAGATTTAGCGGAATATAAATTTGAGGCCTATTATTTAGGCGCTGGGTGACAGGTATACGTTTACAGACAGAATTAGACTTGGATATGCACAGTAGCGTGTCTGTGAAGTTATTGAAAATGACCCTATCAGCACCTTGAATCTAATATACCCTTTTATGGATAGATTTAAAGTAGGCCTGATACAGCAGAAACCACTAATTTAGGAAATTGCTAAGTTGGGAATTGTATTTCAACCCAGAACAAAAACTGTGCTTCGACGGACACAAAATAACTTGACCAGCTACAGCAATAACCACAGATTTAGCTGAATAAAAATTTAAGGCCTATTATTTAGGCGCTGGGTGACAGGTATACGTTTACAGACAGAATTAGACTTGGATCTGCACAGTAGCGTGTGTGTGAAGTTATTGAGAATGACCCCTATCAGCACCTTAAATCTAATATACCCTTTTAATGAATAGATTTAAAGTAGCCCTGATACAGCAGAAACCACTAATTTAGGAAATTGCTAAGTTGGGAATTGTATTTCAACCCAGAACAAAAATATATCCTTTGCCAGACAGCAGACAGTATTACAATTGGCTGGCCACAGCTGAAACACCAGATTTAGGGTACTGCTATTTTGGCAATTGTATTTCACCCCTCAATAAAATAGCAAGCACAGCCAAGCCCCTGATGTAGGATATAGCAAAAAAATAACCACTCTATTGATGGTTAAATGGACTTGGTGACAGCTTGCCCCTGATGTAGGATATAGCAAAAAAATAACCACACTATTGATGGTTAAATGGACTTGGTGGCAGCTTGCCCCTGATGTAGGATATAGCCAAAAAATAACCACACTATTGATGGTTAAATGGACTTGGTGACAGCTTGCCCCTGATGTAGGATATAGCAAAAAAATAACCACACTATTGATGCTTAAATGGACATGGTGGCAGCTTGCCCCTGATGTAGGATATAGCCAAAAAATAACAACACTATTGATGGTTAAATGGACTTGGTGGCAGCTTGCCCCTGATGTAGGATATAGCCAAAAAATAACCACACTATTGATGGTTAAATGGACTTGGTGACAGCTTGCCCCTGATGTAGGATATAGCAAAAAAATAACCACACTATTGATGGTTAAATGGACTTGGTGGCAGCTTGCCCCTGATGTAGGATATAGCCAAAAAATAACCACACTATTGATGGTCAAATGGACTTGGTGGCAGCTTGCCTCTGATGTAGGATATAGCAAAAAAATAACCACACTATTGATGGTTAAATGGACTTGGTGACAGCTTGCCTCTGATGTAGGATATAGCCAAAAAATAACCACACTATTGATGGTTAAATGGACTTGGTGACAGCTTGCCCCTGATGTAGGATATAGCAAAAAAATAACCACACTATTGATGCTTAAATGGACTTGGTGGCAGCTTGCCCCTGATGTAGGATATAGCAAAAAAATAACCACACTATTGATGGTTAAATGGACTTGGTGACAGCTTGCCTCTGATGTAGGATATAGCAAAAAAATAACCACACTATTGATGGTTAAATGGACTTGGTGGCAGCTTGCCCCTGATGTAGGATATAGCCAAAAAATAACCACACTATTGATGGTTAAATGGACTTGGTGGCAGCTTGCCCCTGATGTAGGATATAGCTAAAAAATAACCACACTATTGATGGTTAAATGGACTTGGTGGCAGCTTGCCCCTGATGTAGGATATAGCAAAAAAATAACCACACTATTGATGGTTAAATGGACTTGGTGGCAGCTTGCCCCTGATGTAGGATATAGCAAAAAAATAACCACACTATTGATGGTTAAATGGACTTGGTGACAGCTTGCCTCTGATGTAGGATATAGCAAAAAAATAACCACACTATTGATGGTTAAATGGACTTGGTGGCAGCTTGCCCCTGATGTAGGATATAGCCAAAAAATAACCACACTATTGATGGTCAAATGGACTTGGTGGCAGCTTGCCTCTGATGTAGGATATAGCAAAAAAATAACCACACTATTGATGGTTAAATGGACTTGGTGACAGCTTGCCTCTGATGTAGGATATAGCCAAAAAATAACCACACTATTGATGGTTAAATGGACTTGGTGACAGCTTGCCCCTGATGTAGGATATAGCAAAAAAATAACCACACTATTGATGCTTAAATGGACTTGGTGGCAGCTTGCCCCTGATGTAGGATATAGCAAAAAAATAACCACACTATTGATGGTTAAATGGACTTGGTGACAGCTTGCCTCTGATGTAGGATATAGCAAAAAAATAACCACACTATTGATGGTTAAATGGACTTGGTGGCAGCTTGCCCCTGATGTAGGATATAGCCAAAAAATAACCACACTATTGATGGTTAAATGGACTTGGTGGCAGCTTGCCCCTGATGTAGGATATAGCTAAAAAATAACCACACTATTGATGGTTAAATGGACTTGGTGGCAGCTTGCCCCTGATGTAGGATATAGCAAAAAAATAACCACACTATTGATGGTTAAATGGACTTGGTGGCAGCTTGCCCCTGATGTAGGATATAGCCAAAAAATAACCACACTATTGATGGTCAAATGGACTTGGTGGCAGCTTGCCCCTGATGTAGGATATAGCAAAAAAATAACCACACTATTGATGGTTAAATGGACTTGGTGGCAGCTTGCCCCTGATGTAGGATATAGCCAAAAAATAACCACACTATTGATGGTCAAATGGACTTGGTGGCAGCTTGCCTCTGATGTAGGATATAGCAAAAAAATAACCACACTATTGATGGTTAAATGGACTTGGTGACAGCTTGCCTCTGATGTAGGATATAGCCAAAAAATAACCACACTATTGATGGTTAAATGGACTTGGTGACAGCTTGCCCCTGATGTAGGATATAGCAAAAAAATAACCACACTATTGATGCTTAAATGGACTTGGTGGCAGCTTGCCCCTGATGTAGGATATAGCAAAAAAATAACCACACTATTTATGGTTAAATGGACTTGGTGACAGCTTGCCTCTGATGTAGGATATAGCAAAAAAATAACCACACTATTGATGGTTAAATGGACTTGGTGGCAGCTTGCCCCTGATGTAGGATATAGCCAAAAAATAACCACACTATTGATGGTTAAATGGACTTGGTGGCAGCTTGCCCCTGATGTAGGATATAGCTAAAAAATAACCACACTATTGATGGTTAAATGGACTTGGTGGCAGCTTGCCCCTGATGTAGGATATAGCAAAAAAATAACCACACTATTGATGGTTAAATGGACTTGGTGGCAGCTTGTGCCACAAAATGGCCTCCGATCACCCCAGAAAAAAGTGACTGAAAAACGCTCTGGGCAGCCTAAAAACAGTGAGCAATTGAATAGCAGCAGTTCAATGATCCACAGGTGTAGATCGATCACTGACTTAAGTGTTTTGGAGGAGTTAATCACTGCCTAATCTCGCCCTAACGTCGCAGCTGCAACCTCTCCCTACACTAAGCACAGCAGAGTGACGTGCGGCGCTACGTGACTCCAGCTTAAATAGAGGCTGGGTCACATGCTGCACTGGCCAATCACAGCCATGCCAATAGTAGGCATGGCTGTGATGGCCTCGTGGGGCAAGTAGTATGACGCTTGTTGATTGGCTGCTTTGCAGCCTTTCAAAAAGCGCCAAGAAAACGACGAACACCGAACCTGAACCCAGACTTTTACTAAAATTAAACTACAAAATTCGGTAAGAACCCGAACTGCACAGTTCGGGTTCGCTCATCCCTACTTATAACCCCACTTAAGAGATATCACCTCTTTCCTAGACCACCATCTTCAAATAGGGACTATTGACAAAGCAACATACACGTACCTACTCAACGAAAAACCCATTCTACCAGTATTTTATACATTACCCAAAATTCACAAAAACCTAACCCATCCACCGGGAAGACCAATTGTTGTCTCCACAGATTCTTTACTCCCACCTTTATCTATATTTTTGGAGAAAATACTAACTCCCCTAATCAAAGAAACACGTTCCTTCCTTTTAGATAGATCCCACTTTCTGTCTTTACTGAGGCATAAAACATTGTTTCATTGGTCAAAAAGGAAAAAGAGATAAGAGAAACAGAGATAACACTCTTAACATCTGCACAGTGGGTACCACTTTGGAATGTGAACTAATGTAAACATCTAACTATCCGCCATCTTGTAATGGCTTCTATTCTAACAATAATACCGCATACGTCATATGTGACACTTCAAAGAGTTGCTTCTCTATAGGCAGTGAATACTATATATCATCAAGTCATATGATTGGATGATGCATTCTTCCACACTCTATATACCTCCCTTGGGACACCTGTAGAAAGATGAGAAACCAGACATTGCCCACAGCACAGCTCTTTGCCCCCCCTCTCTTCTCCAGTCTTGAAACAAAGAGAGGGGTGGGAGGCACTTGGAAAAGAAAAAGTTAACTCATTACAGTCCTAGATATACAAAAAATATAGAATAAAATTCACACATCTTTAACAGTCCCCCCTTGAATTTCATTCTCTCCCTAAACCTAAACATCTGTCCCAATGCTCCGCCTCCTCTTCACCAGCTTCCACGACAAGCCATTTCTAGCGAACAACCTCCCGTGACACTGGATTTCAGCACGAGGAAGTCAGATGATCTTTCGCTAACCGGCGTTGACATTATATGGGGGACTGGAGGACATCAGTGCGCCTGATTTTCTGGATCGAAGTCTTCATACAATTCTCCCATCATCATCTCTGGTGTGGCCTCATCAACTGCCTTGTTGAACAATTTCTTTACACAGGGAATAATACAGCAGATAATTAGAACACGCAAAATCAAAACAACGATGATGATGATACCAATTTGCAACAACATCTGCTTCCAATTTTTGAGCCAGTTCTCTAGCCCTTCTGCCCATGAATTGTCTATTCCTGAATTTCTTTTTAATTCTTCAGATAGGGAGGTCAATCCCTTTAAAGCACTCATGACCTGCCCATTGGACCCTAGATTATCGGGTATGACAGTACAGCAGGATTCTCCTTTTATTTTGCAAACTCCTCCTTTCTCTGCCAGCAACATGTCCAAAGCCATTCTGTTCTGGAATGTCATAGTACTGGTGGGACCCAATTGTTCTATTATACCTTTTAGGGCATCCCGAGTGTAATTCACAAAGCGTTGCTGGTTATAGTAGATATAATTTATCCAATCCACATTTTTGTTTACCACAATTATTGGGAATATAGATTCAAATCCTGCTGCAACTTGATTTTGTGCCTTAAATTCATCAGGGACCCCCCTCGGGACTCCAATAGCATCTATATATACATGGGCGTCCAAACTACCACCTGGAATAGTCTCCCGTTTTTCCCTCGTCTCTATGTGCCCCTGGGATCTTGGAGACTGCTGTATATGACTTACAACCTTCTTCCAATCAGGGATATCGAAAATATGGAAGGGCATCAATACCATGGCTAATGCACACTGACCATGCCATTGTACCTCGATTTTTGTTCTCAATTTCATGTCTGCACATATCCATATTATATCTCCTAGAGCCTGGGTTTGATTTACCAAATGGATTTTATACTCCTGTCCAGTGGTATCTACTATCTCACCACAATATCCTTCTGGGAATTTTCCCATCTCCTTTCCTTCCTTACCCTCTATCTCCAAACAAGTGTAGTTGCCCTTGTATATAGTAATACCACTTATCTTGGGGCCTTCATTAAGAAGAGGGTACTGGTTTTTCCATCGTTTACAGGCTATCTCTTTAGATGTGGAGTTGGTGTATAGGCCAAGGAAACAGGTGAAATGATCTTGAGGGAGATGCAGAGGAACGGTACCTAGGTGGGGCCGGGCTGCAGCACAAGCTATGCACGCACTCCTATTGGCCTGGGCTGTAGTATATCTCACCCAATCAAGCCACACATTACGATCTGCAAAGCCAGTTTCTGTGACTAATGTTTCTTTCACTGTATAGGGTTTCCTTCCCTCCTGACTGCGAGCAAGGGGCAGTAAGGGGTTTCCAGGGGTTGGAGTGGGGCCAATGAACCTACTTGCCAAATCCTTTAGGTAGAACTGCCCCCAAGGTGCATAGTTTCTATAATTTGACGGGTATCTTCTGAGTACGTACATGCCCAGATCTGTCCTTTGTGGGTTCTGCAATGCTAGGGTCAGGGGGTAACATTTTTGGGGACCCTTGCAAGTTATAGTATTTGGATATAGCTGACAACCACTGGGCCGAGTTTTCCCCACATTTCTGTCAAATAAACGCATTCTATGTATCAGGATCTTTCCCTGTTTATCCTTATTTTTTAAAGCCTTTTGGGGCCTATATCCCCAATCTTCCCCTGTGTTAGTGATGACATTAGACCAGGAGGAACAGTAAGAGTTACCTGCTTCAGTAACACAAATATAGTATTGGAACAGTTTATACTCCTGTATTGTCATCAAATCATAACATCTGGAATCAGCAACATCATAGTAATCAAAGTCATATACTTGAAGTTCTTTGGTTAAGTTGACCCAGAAGACCAAAGGACTTCTGTCTGAATGTGATTCCCAATAATGACATTTCAGCGGAGGTTTTGGGCACACATCTTTGTAGAAACATTTGTCTGAGCTTACATAACCCCCCATATGATGAATAGAATGAAAAGGATATCATCATTGTTCAGGAGGTGGGTCAAGATTCGCGATTCTTTTACAGTGGGATGCGTGTATCCAAGTCTTTTTTCCCTCTAGTTTCACTGAGGTAGCTGTGGTGAGCAGTACTTGGTAAGGCCCCTCAAATCTGGGTTCCAGTGTCTTTCTGACGTGTTTCTTTACCAGGACCCAGTCCCCGGGCTGCAACTTGTGACTTCCAGGAATCTGTTCAGGATCTGGAATTGAAGAAAAAACTTGAAAATGTAGATCAGTCAAATGTTTACATACAGCAATCACATAATCAGCTAGACAGTCATACTGTAATGCAAGCTGTTCTGGAAAACACTGTCCTAGCTTAGGGGCACTACCAAATAGGATTTCAAAGGGGGATAGTTTCTCTTTTCCCCTGGGAGTATGGCGAACACTGGCCAGGGCAATTGGAAGGGTTTCTGGCCATGGTCTGCCAGTCTCTTGGGCCATCTTCAGCATCTTTAGTTTCAGAGTGCCGTTTATTCTCTCTACTTTTCCGCTGCTTTGTGGTCGGTATGGTGTATGAAAGGCCAAGTGCGTTCCCAGAGCTGTCCATATTTCCTCTGCAATGTCCGCAGTGAAAGCAGTCCCTTGATCACTCTCGATCACTTCAGGTACACCGAACCGGCAAACCACTTCGTTCAACAACTTCTTCACAGTAGTTTTCGCTGTCTGGTTCTTCACGGGGTAGGCTTCTGGCCATCCAGAGAACATGTCTACAACCACCAAAGCATAATGGAACCCCTGTGCAGGGGGCATTTGGATGTGGTCGATTTGGATCCTTTGGAAAGGGTACAAGGGTTTTGCTAGGCACTTTGTGGGAACCTTCTCCAGCTTCCCTGGATTGCACTTGGCACAGACCATGCAGCTGTTCACATATCGAGAGGTGTAAGTGGAGATGGCGGGTGCAAACCATATGGAGGATATGAGATTGTTCATGGCTGTCTTCCCTAGATGTGTGGGTCCATGGGCCCAACAGACTACATTTGGATATAAACTTCTCGGTAGGCACAGGAGGTGGCCCAATCTCCATATTCGATCTTCATCTGGGCCAGCATCTTTCCGAGCCCACACCTCATACTCATCATCTGTAGCCTCACGTTGTCTGTCTGCCAAGATCTCCTTAGTAAGGAAGAATCCCTTTGGAATTCCACTTTCTTTCCTGGCCACTTTACCCGGAGCTTAAGCCATTATGGTGCTGAGATCCTTCATTTCCCTCACTGCCGCTTCTTTAGCTGCCTTGTCTGCTAGAGCATTCCCCTGGGCCTCTGGAGTTTCCGATTTTGAATGTGCTTTGATCTTCAAAATTGCAGCTTGTATGGGGAGGCTCAGAGCTTCCATCAGGGCCTGCACAGCTTCCGCATTCTTCACAGGTGTGCCTCCTGCTGTCAGAAACTTCCTGCTTTTCCATATTGGTCCAAAGTTATGGGCTACTCCAAAAGCATAACGTGAATCAGTATAGATGTTTTCAGTTTTTCCTTCTGCCATCTTGCAAGCTTCAGTCAGAGCTATTAATTCAGCCTCCTGTGCTGATTTATCCGGTGGAAGGGGTTGTTGCTGTAATACTGTTTCCATTGAGGTAACTGCATATCCTGTGTGGAATTTTCCTGTTTCATCTGCGTATCTAGATCCATACACAAACAGTGTCAAGTCCGGGTCCAGAATAGGAGTTTCTTTGATGTTCCATAAGGGCTCAGTTTCCTGTTCAATTAATTGTAGGCAGTCATGGGCTTCCCCGTTATAAAACTCATCATCTGAGTATGTGGCATCAATGTTGTCGTCCTTCCCTTCTTGAGACCCCCCTTGAGGGAAAGGAAGGAGTAAAGCTGGATTGAGGACATGGCATCTGCCGATAGTGACCGTATCCAGAAGTAAGAGAGAACACTGCATTCTGAGATGTCTAGCTGCAGACAAGTGTTTTGGCTGAGTCTGCTGAAGGATGGCTGATATGTCATGAGGGGCCAGGATTTGAAGTGAATGACCCAGGACAACATCAGCCGTTTTGTCCAATAGCAAGTGACATGCATGAATGGCTCGGATACATGATGGACTTCCTCTGGCCACTGGGTCAAGTCTGGCCGAGTAGTAGCCCAGAGGGCGACTGCGGCCTCCATGTAGTTGGGTTAGCACACCTGTGGCATATCCTTGACGTTCCATGACGTAGAGTCTGAATGGTAAGTTGTAGTTCGGGAGGCCCAAGGCTGGAGAGGATATGACTGCTTGTTTTAATAGTTCAAAGCATTGTTTGGCCTTAGAGGTGAGGTAGAAAGGCTGAGTAGGAACATAATCATACAAGGGCTGCATGAGGATTGAAGCATCCAGAATCCATGGTCGACAGTATGAGATGAGTCCTAGAAAGGCTTGAAGTTGTTTTGATGTTGTAGGCTCAGTCATCTTCAGTATTAAATGTTTTTTTTTGTGATTTCTTCATTGACACAATTATTCAACCCCTTAAAGACTACCACTCTTAAGAACAGAGGTTCATTCAAGTGTTTTCGATCAGGTATTGAAAACACCTGTGGATGTCAAGGAGCAGCAATCAAGCAGAATAAGCACCAATTAGGCCGATGTAAAAGGACTGTGATACTCAGCTCCTTCTAGACATTTACTGGTGTGTTTACAAACATGGTGAAGTCAAGAGAATGGTCCAGGAAGACAAGAGAAGAGGTGATTTCTCTTCACAGGAAGGGCAATGGCTATAAGAAGATTGCAAAGGTATCATGCAATCAAAAAGATAGGGGCACATCCAAAAATAAAAAAGAGTGCCGGCTCACGGTATGTAATACACAATATGTCAAGGAAGAAAAAGAATACCGAAACACGAGCCGCACATCTACAAAATTACAAATTTATTTAAGGAAACAGACACAACATAAAGTAAGTTAAAATCGTTGTATACAACAGATCTGGGCCATGTGAGCCGTGTGTCGGCACATGCCCATCTAATTCACCACAAATTCATGGACAGACCCCCACATCCATAAGCATGTAGCAATATAAAGTGCATGAAATCCATCAACAATAAATAAGACTCAAATACTTATCATAAAAATGGCATGATGGGGGGGCATGCGTGGTGGTCAGAAGAAAAGCCCAACGCGTATCACCAGACTTGCTGGCTTTCTCAGGAGTGCCTGATCCCTAGTAGCCAATAATCAAGTATATATGTGCTGAGTAATCAGATAATGATACATTTTACCTGCGTCCTGGTCCCAGATGGAAAGAGGGGGCGGTGACCACCTCATTAGCATAGAGGAACAGAGAGGCGCATGAGAAGACCTCACATAATATATATGTGGAGCGAATGTAAAAAGCGAACGGCGTCCGGATATGCCGTCCGCGCATGCGCCTACCCGAGCCGGCCCGCGCTGCGTTCCAAAGACCGGATATAGCAGCACGCGTTTTTTTTTTTCTCTCTACTTAGAATCCAATATGGATCCTATTGATGCTTTGGCAGAACAGCTTCAAAGCCTGTCTTTGGAGGTGGCAGGATTGAAGGCGTCTGTTCTCCAACAACAGCAGCAAATGCAGCAGATTGCACCCCCAGCGGTTGCTATGGGTAACCAGGTTGTCACTGAACCCAAGGTTGCTCTTCCCGACAGATTTTATGGGGGAAGGGACAAATTTGCGACGTTCCGTGAGGCCTGCAAATTATATTTTAAGTTGCGCCCTTACTCCTCAGGTCATGAAGAACAGCGGGTAGGGATTGTCATTTCCCTGCTTCAGGGGGATCCGCAATCCTGGGCGTTCTCGTTACCCCCTGGTTCTCAGGCTCTTCGGTCAGTGGAGGGATTTTTTGGGGCTTTGGGTCTCATATATGATGACCCTGACCGAGTCGCCCTGGCTGAGTCGAAGTTACGGAGACTCCTACAGGGAGATCGGTCAGCAGAGGAATATTGCTCAGAGTTCCGTAGGTGGGCTACGGATACTCAGTGGAACGACCCGGCTCTCAGGAGTCAGTTCTGCTCTGGGTTATCTGAAAGGGTTAAGGATGCACTGGCGCTGTATGAGACCCCCCTTTCCCTTGATGCTGTTATGTCCCTCTCTATCAGAATAGATAGACGTCTTAGGGAGAGATCGAAAATTCCGGAGCAATTGATTACCTCTCCCAAGCAACAGTCAGCCTGTACTGACTTAGATGAGCCTATGCAGCTAGGCGGAACTTCTCGTCAGGTCCGTCCTCCCGAGGTTCGCCGTAGGGGGGGGGCTTGTTTTTTCTGTGGGGGGAGGGGTCATTTCATTAATGTCTGTCCCTCCTTTCTCAAAAACAAAAGACCGTCGGAAAACTACTAACCCCGGGCTGTGCGGAGGATGTCAGCCGGGGGGTATACGTTTCCTCCATACGAACATCTCAATTTGTGTTACCAGCGGTTGTTGTTTTTGGTGTTAAGACGGAGTCTATTTCTGTTTTTCTAGACAGTGGAGCAGGGGTAAACTTGATTGATGCCCATTTTGCCCGCACTATGGGTTTGTCTCTCAGTACGCTGCAGAGACCTATTCCCGTATTCGCTATAGATTCGGCTCCTCTGTCTCAGAGAAACCTCACCCACATTGTTCGTAATTTACACCTTCGGGTAGGGGACCACCATAATGAGTGTCTTTCATGTTACGTTTTGGAGGGCCTTCCCTCTCCGGTGGTATTGGGTCTTCCCTGGTTGATAGCGCACAATCCAGTGGTGGATTGGCAGGCCAGGGAGATATTGGAGTGGAGTGAGCATTGCAGAGAGAATTGCTTAAATAACAATTGCTTAATCGCCTCCATAGCTTCCCTACCTACATTTATTTCGGACTTTGAGGACATTTTTTCTGAAAAGGGTTGTCAGAAACTACCACCTCATCGTCCTTATGATTGCCCGGTTAACCTGATTCCCGGGGCAAAATTACCCAAGTCCAGGTTGTATAATCTTTCGGGTCCCGAGAGACAAGCCATGAAAGATTATATCTCCGAGAGTCTGGCTAAGGGACACATCAGACCCTCTTCTTCACCCGTGGCTGCAGGGTTTTTCTTTGTTAAAAAGAAAGATGGGGGCCTGCGTCCTTGCTTAGATTTCCGTGAGTTAAACCAGATAACCATCCGTGACCCATACCCTCTTCCTCTCATTCCTGACCTTTTTAATCAGGTTGCGGGTGCTAAGTGGTTCTCCAAACTTGATCTTAGGGGGGCCTACAATCTGATTCGTATCAGGGAAGGGGATGAGTGGAAGACAGCTTTTAACACCCCTGAGGGGCATTATGAAAATCTAGTTATGCCTTTCGGTCTGACCAATGCCCCTGCTGTCTTCCAACATTTCGTTAATGATATTTTTAGTCATCTCATCGGCAGGTTTGTAGTCATATACCTAGATGATATCTTAATTTATTCGGCTGATCTGAAAACACATGAGGTGCATGTCAGGCAAGTACTGCAGGTCCTACGGACGAATAAATTATATGCGAAAATTGAAAAATGTGTCTTCGCTGTTCAGGAATTACAGTTCCTGGGATATCTATTATCTGCTTCAGGTTTCCGCATGGATCCTGGGAAGGTCCAGGCAATTTTAGATTGGGATCTTCCTGAGAACCTTAAAGCCCTACAACGGTTTTTGGGTTTCGCTAATTTCTATAGAAAGTTCATTAAAAATTATTCAGTGATCGTTAAACCCCTTACCGACATGACTAGGAAGGGGACGGATTTTTCCAAATAGTCTGTCGCCGCTAAAGATGCATTTTCCTCTCTAAAGGAGAGGTTTACCTCGGCACCTGTTCTAATTCAACCTGATGTCTCCCAGCCTTTTATTGTCGAGGTAGATGCGTCAGAGGTGGGAGTGGGAGCTGTATTGTCTCAGGGTCCGTCTCCTGGCAAATGGCGTCCTTGCGCTTTCTTTTCCAAAAAATTATCTTCTGCGGAGAAGAATTATGATATTGGAAATAGGGAACTGTTGGCGATTAAACTGGCGCTTGAAGAGTGGCGTCACTTCTTAGAGGGAGCAATCCACCCCGTCACGGTGATTACGGATCACAAGAACCTTCTGTACCTAGAATCGGCTAAACGTCTCACCCCTAGACAAGCTAGGTGGTCGCTATTCTTTACCAGATTTAACTTTGTAATCACCTATCGTCCTGGGGCAAAAAATACCAAGGCAGACGCATTATCTCGTAGTTTCCCTGGAGGGGGTAATGTTTGTGATCCGGTACCTATTTTACAAAGAGGTGTGGTTGTCTCTGCTGTACACTCTGTTCTAGAGGGAAAGGTGTTAGAGGCTCAGGGGGACGCCCCGGCCTCTTGCCCCTCAGAGAAATTGTTTGTACCGTTAAACCTGCGTCTTGAATTATTAAAAGAACATCATAATTCGGCACTTGCTGGACACCCGGGTAGTAAAGCAACCTTGGAGCTTTTATCTCGTCGTTTTTGGTGGCCAAGGTTGCGTCAGGATGTAATGGATTTCGTGTCTACTTGTTCTACTTGTGCACGCGCGAAAGTCTCTCATACACGTCCAGCAGGGTCTTTATTGCCACTTTTCATCCCCAATAGGCCATGGACACATCTGTCAATGGATTTCATCACTGACTTACCGTTGTCGGCGGGTAAAACAGTTATCTTGGTAGTAGTAGACAGGTTTAGCAAAATGGTACACTTTATTGCGCTACCCGCACTTCCTAATGCTAAAACTCTCGCTCAGGTGTTTATCAGTGAAATCGTGAAGCTTCACGGGGTCCCTTCCGATGTGGTTTCGGATCGGGGAACCCAGTTTATTTCTAAGTTTTGGAAAGCTTTTTGTTCCCGTTTGGGGGTTCACTTGTCCTTTTCCTCAGCTTTCCATCCTCAGTCGAATGGACAGACTGAGCGTACCAACCAAAACCTAGAAACATATTTAAGGTGTTTTGTGTCTGAAAACCAAGAGTTGTGGTCATCATTTTTACCGTTAGCTGAGTTTGCCATAAATAATCATTATCAGGAGTCCACTGGCAAGTCACCATTCCTTGGTGCATACGGTTTTCATCCCCAATTTTGTACTTTCAAAGAGGGGGGGTCTTCTGGGGTTCCCGAAGAGGAAAGGTTTTCTTCATCTCTTTCATCGGTATGGCAGAAGGTGCAAGTTAACTTGAAAAAGATGAGTGGTAAATATAAATGCATGGCCGATAAGAAACGGTCGCCAGGTCCGGACCTAGGAGTGAATGACTATGTGTGGTTGTCTACTAGGAATATTAAGTTGAAGGTTCCTTCTTGGAAACTGGGTCCTAGGTTCATTGGTCCCTATAAAATAGTAGCCGTCATTAACCCTGTGGCTTTTCGCCTGGAGCTACCTCAGACTTTTAAGATCCATAACGTCTTCCATAAATCGTTACTCAAGAAGTATGTTCCACCTCTAGAACCATCGCCGCTGCCACCTCCTCCTGTCATTGTGGCTGGTAATCTGGAGTTTCAAATAGCCAGAATTGTTGATTCTCGTCGGGTCCGCCGCTCTCTTCAGTATCTGGTGCATTGGAGGGGTTACGGTCCCGAGGAAAGAATGTGGGTTCCAGCGTCAGAGGTAAACGCCAACAGGTTAATTCAGACTTTCCATGCCTCTCATCCGGAGAGACCTGGTCCTGAGTGTCCGGAGGCCCCTCGTGAAAGGGGGGGTACTGTCACGAGGGTATCAAGAGCCACGTCTGACTCCGTTATACCCGGGGTCAGGAAGTCGCAGCGGGTGGCTGCGCGCTCTATATCTAAAGATCACGTTGTTTCTTAGTGATTGTTTTCTGTGTTTGCCTTGCTATCCTTTTTGTCTCTCTCAGGGATCCGTAGCTTCTCCTCCTCAGCTGTTTCTTGTCTGCCACTCCCTACCTCCTTATATTCTCCCCTCACACTTCTCTAGTTGCCAGTTATAGAGCTTCCTGCCTGGACATCTATACTGACCCACTGGAGTGGTGAATCCTGCGTGTCGTTCCTGAGTGCTACCCTCCGGATCCCTGTTGGGCTTATTGTTGTCTCCTGTTGTCGCCCATCTGGGAATATATGTTGAGTCTGTGTTGTCTGTCCTCCCCTTGGTGTTTTCCCTTAGAGTTAGTGGTGCGGACTAGTGTTCCCATCGCCCTGTTCACTACCTAGGGCTCAGCTCAGGGAAAGCCAGGGCTTTAGGCACGTGATCGGCGTACGGGTGAGGAACCCGTCTAGGGACGTCAGGGCAGCCAGGTGCCAGCCGCCAGGTGAGTCAGGGGTCACCATCTTCCCTCTCACTTGGGCAGGGCCTTCCTCGTTCCCTCCCTCTGTGTCACGTATGTGATAGCCACGCCGACCGTGATACTGACACCATACATGGATGAAAAACCGAAGATTATCGCCCGTAAGGCACCCTCACTTAACCACCTCAGCCCCCAGTGCTTAAACACCCTGAAAGACCAGGCCACTTTTTACACTTCTGAACTACACTACTTTCACCGTTTATTGCTCGGTCATGCAACTTACCACCCAAATGAATTTTACCTCCTTTTCTTCTCACTAATAGAGCTTTCATTTGGTGGTATTTCATTGCTGCTGACATTTTTACTTTTTTTGTTATTAATCGAAATTTAACGATTTTTTTGCAAAAAAATGACATTTTTCACTTTCAGTTGTAAAATTTTGCAAAAAAAACGACATCCATATATAAATTTTGCTCTAAATTTATTGTTCTACATGTCTTTGATAAAAAAAAAATGTTTGGGTAAAAAAAAAATGGTTTGGGTAAAAGTTATAGCGTTTACAAACTATGGTACAAAAATATGAATTTCCGCTTTTTGAAGCAGCTCTGACTTTCTGAGCACCTGTCATGTTTCCTGAGGTTCTACAATGCCCAGACAGTACAAACACCCCACAAATGACCCCATTTCGGAAAGTACACACCCTAAGGTATTCGCTGATGGGCATAGTGAGTTCATAGAACTTTTTATTTTTTGTCACAAGTTAGCGGAAAATGATGATTTTTTTTCTTTTCTTACAAAGTCTCATATTCCACTAACTTGTGACAAAAAATAAAAAGTTCTATGAACTCACTATGCCCATCAGCGAATACCTTGGGGTCTCTTCTTTCCAAAATGGGGTCACTTGTGGGGTGGTTATACTGCCCTGGCATTCTAGGGGCCCAAATGTGTGGTAAGGAGTTTGAAATCAAATTCTGTAAAAAATGACCTGTGAAATCCGAAAGGTGCTCTTTGGAATATGGGCCCCTTTGCCCACCTAGGCTGCAAAAAAGTGTCACACATCTGGTATCTCCGTACTCAGGAGAAGGTGGGGAATGTGTTTTGGGGTGTCATTTTATATATACCCATGCTGGGTGAGAGAAATATCTTGGTCAAATGCCAACTTTGTATAAAAAAATGGGAAAAGTTGTCTTTTGCCAAGATATTTCTCTCACCCAGCATGGGTATATGTAAAATGACACCCCAAAACACATTCCCCAACTTCTCCTGAGTACGGAGATACCAGATGTGTGACACTTTTTTGCAGCCTAGGTGGGCAAAGGGGCCCATATTCCAAAGAGCACCTTTCGGATTTCACAGGTCATTTTTTACAGAATTTGATTTCAAACTCCTTACCACACATTTGGGCCCCTAGAATGCCAGGGCAGTATAACTACCCCACAAGTGACCCCATTTTGGAA
Organism: Bufo bufo; assembly: GCF_905171765.1. NCBI lineage: Eukaryota > Metazoa > Chordata > Amphibia > Anura > Bufonidae > Bufo > Bufo bufo. The sequence goes on along the minus strand of NC_053393.1, from coordinate 7,858,185 downwards.
AGAAGACACCCCAAGGTATTCCGTGAGGGGCATGGCAAGTTCCTAGAATTTTTTATTTTTTGTCACAAGTTAGTGGAAAATGATGATTGATTTTTATTTTATTTTTTTCATACAAAGTCTCATATTCCACTAACTTGTGACAAAAAATAAAAACTTCCATGAACTCACTATGCCCATCAGCGAATACCTTAGGGTCTCTTCTTTCCAAAATGGGGTCACTTGTGGGGTAGTTATACTGCCCTGGCATTCTAGGGGCCCAAATGTGTGGTAAGGAGTTTGAAATCAAATTCTGTAAAAAATGACCTGTGAAATCCGAAAGGTGCTCTTTGGAATATGGGCCCCTTTGCCCACCTAGGCTGCAAAAAAGTGTCACACATCTGGTATCTCTGTATTCAGGAGAAGTTGAGGAATGTGTTTTGGGGTGTCTTTTTACATATACCCATGCTGGGTGAGATAAATATCTTGGTCAAATGCCAACTTTGTATAAAAAAATGGGAAAAGTTGTCTTTTGCCAAGATATTTCTCTCACCCAGCATGGGTATATGTAAAATGACACCCCAAAACACATTCCCCAACTTCTCCTGAGTACGGAGATACCAGATGTGTGACACTTTTTTGCAGCCTAGGTGGGCAAAGGGGCCCATATTCCAAAGAGCACCTTTCGGATTTCACAGGTCATTTTTTACAGAATTTGATTTCAAACTCCTTACCACACATTTGGGCCCCTAGAATGCCAGGGCAGTATAACTACCCCACAAGTGACCCCATTTTGGAAAGAAGAGACCCCAAGGTATTTGCTGATGGGCATAGTGAGTTCATGGAAGTTTTTATTTTTTGTCACAAGTTAGTGGAATATGAGACTTTGTATGAAAAAAAAAAAAATCAGCATTTTCCACTAACTTGTGACAAAAAATAAAAAATTCTAGGAACTCGCCATGCCCCTCACGGAATACCTTGGGGTGTCTTCTTTCCAAAATGGGGTCACTTGTGGGGTAGTTATACTGCCCTGGCATTTTCCAGGGGCCCTAATGTGTGGTAAGTAGGTAAATGACCTGTGAAATCCGAAAGGTGCTCTTTGGAATATGGGCCCCTTTGCCCACCTAGGCTGCAAAAAAGTGTCACACATGTGGTATCGCCGTATTCAGGAGAAGTTGGGGAATGTGTTTTAGGGTGTCATTTTACATATACCCATGCTGGGTGAGAGAAATATCTTGACAAAAGACAACTTTTCCCATTTTTTTATACAAAGTTGGCATTTGACCAAGATATTTCTCTCACCCAGCATGGGTATATGTAAAATGACACCCCAAAACACATTCCCCAACTTCTCCTGAGTACGGCGATACCAGATGTGTGACACTTTTTTGCAGCCTAGATGCGCAAAGGTGCCCAAATTCCTTTTAGGAGGGCATTTTTAGACATTTGGATACCAGACTTCTTCTCACGCTTTGGGGCCCCTAGAATGCCAGGGCAGTATAAATACCCCACATGTGACCCCATTTTTGAAAGAAGACACCCCAAGGTATTCAATGAGGGGCATGGCGAGTTCATAGAATTTTTTTTTTTTTGGCACAAGTTAGCGGAAATTGATATTTTTTATTTTTTTCTCACAAAGTCTCCCGTTCCGCTAACTTGGGACAAAAATTTCAATCTTTCATGGACTCAATATGCCCCTCACGGAATACCTGGGGGTGTCTTCTTTCCGAAATGGGGTCACATGTGCGGTATTTATACTGCCCTGGCATTCTAGGGGCCCTAAAGCGTGAGAAGAAGTCTAGAAAATTTTACGCATTTGGATTCCGTGAGGGGTATGGGGAGTTCATGTGAGATTTTATATTTTGACACAAATTAGTGGAATATGAGACTTTGTAAGAAAAAAAAAAAATAATTCTGCTAACTAAAAATGTCTGAATGGAGCCTTACAGGGGGGTGATCAATGACAGGGGGGTGATCAATGACAGGGGGGTGATCAGGGAGTCTATATGGGGTGATCACCACAGTCATTGATCACGCCCCTGTAAGGCTTCATTCAGACGTCCGGATGCGTTTTGCGGATCCGATCCATCTATCAGTGGATCCGTAAAAATCATGCGGACGTCTGAATGGAGCTTTACAGGGGGGTGATCAATGACAGGGGGGTAATCAATGACAGGGGGGTAATCAGGGAGTCTATATGGGGTGATCACCACAGTCATTGATCACGCCCCTGTAAGGCTTCATTCAGACGTCCGGATGCGTTTTGCGGATCCGATCCATCAATCAGTGCATCCGTAAAAATCATGCGGACATCTGAATGGAGCTTTACAGGGGGGTAATCAATGACAGGGGGGTGATCAGGGAGTTTATATGGGGTGATCACCACAGTCATTGATCACGCCCCTGTAAGGCTTCATTCAGACGTCCGGATGCGTTTTGCGGATCCGATCCATCTATCAGTGCATCCGTAAAAATCATGCGGACATCTGAATGGAGCTTTACAGGGGGGTAATCAATGACAGGGGGGTGATCAGGGAGTCTATATGGGGTGATCACCACAGTCATTGATCATGCCCCTGTAAGGCTTCATTCAGACGTCCGGATGCGTTTTGCGGATCCGATCCATCTATCAGTGGATCCGTAAAAATCATGCGTACGTCTGAATGGAGCTTTACAGGGGGGTAATCAATGACAGGGGGGTAATCAATGACAGGGGGGTGATCAGGGAGTCTATATGGGGTGATCACCACAGTCATTGATCATGCCCCTGTAAGGCTTCATTCAGACGTCCGGATGCGTTTTGCGGATCCGATCCATCTATCAGTGGATCCGTAAAAATCATGCGGACATCTGAATGGAGCTTTACAGGGGGGTAATCAATGACAGGGGGGTGATCAGGGAGTTTATATGGGGTGATCACCACAGTCATTGATCACGCCCCTGTAAGGCTTCATTCAGACGTCCGGATGCGTTTTGCGGATCCGATCCATCTATCAGTGCATCCGTAAAAATCATGCGGACATCTGAATGGAGCTTTACAGGGGGGTAATCAATGACAGGGGGGTGATCAGGGAGTCTATATGGGGTGATCACCACAGTCATTGATCATGCCCCTGTAAGGCTTCATTCAGACGTCCGGATGCGTTTTGCGGATCCGATCCATCTATCAGTGGATCCGTAAAAATCATGCGTACGTCTGAATGGAGCTTTACAGGGGGGTAATCAATGACAGGGGGGTAATCAATGACAGGGGGGTGATCAGGGAGTCTATATGGGGTGATCACCACAGTCATTGATCACGCCCCTGTAAGGCTTCATTCAGACGTCCGGATGCGTTTTGCGGATCCGATCCATCTATCAGTGCATCCGTAAAAATCATGCGGACATCTGAATGGAGCTTTACAGGGGGGTAATCAATGACAGGGGGGTGATCAGGGAGTCTATATGGGGTGATCACCACAGTCATTGATCATGCCCCTGTAAGGCTTCATTCAGACGTCCGGATGCGTTTTGCGGATCCGATCCATCTATCAGTGGATCCGTAAAAATCATGCGGACGTCTGAATGGAGCTTTACAGGGGGGTAATCAATGACAGGGGGGTAATCAATGACAGGGGGGTGATCAGGGAGTCTATATGGGGTGATCACCACAGTCATTGATCACGCCCCTGTAAGGCTTCATTCAGACGTCCGGATGCGTTTTGCTGATCCGATCCATCTATCAGTGGATCCGTAAAAATCATGCGGACGTCTGAATCAGGCTTTACAGGGGGGTGATCAATGACAGGGGGGGTGATCAATGACAGGGGGGTGATCAATGACAGGGGGGAGATCAGGGAGTCTATATGGGGTGATCAGGGGCCTAATAAGGGGTTAATAAGTGACGGGGGGGGGGGTGTAGTGTAGTGTAGTGGTGCTTGGTGCTACTTTACTGAGCTACCTGTGTCCTCTGGTGGTCGATCCAAACAAAGGGGACCACCAGAGGACCAGGTAGCAGGTATATTAGACGCTGTTATCAAAACAGCGTCTAATATACCTGTTAGGGGTTAAAAAAAACACATCTCCAGCCTGCCAGCGAACGATCGCCGCTGGCAGGCTGGAGATCAACTCTCTTACCTTCCGTTCCTGTGAGTGCGCGCGCCTGTGTGCGCGCGTTCACAGGAAATCTCGCGTCTCGCGAGATGACGCGTATATGCGTCCAGGCGGAATGAATCAACCACCTCCAGGACACGTCTGTGCGTACAGCGGTCCGGAGGTGGTTAAAGACCAACTTGTATGTAGCCATTTTAAGCGCCCCACACGGGGACTGAACAGAGGCACCAAGCTCAAAGGTACACATCCTTGTGGCCAATGCTATGTTTGCCCATACATGTTGGGGAAAGACAACTTCATGAATGGAAATTATATGTGGGGCAGACCTCGCAGGAATTGCGGAAACGGATCCAGCAACATATGTCCAATATCAACCTGGCCGCCCGGGATCGGGCCGATGAGGAGAAAACTCTTACTTCTGTGGCTTCACACTTCTTGGATCACCATGGGGATGTATATGCTGCTCACCTGTATGTGATCACTTGGTCTCTCACTTTGGGATCGGGTCATCTTCTTTTGCACTTTGGCTTGGGAATCACCTGATTACTGCTCATCAAATGGAATCTTATTGGACCACCATCTAAGAGGACTCTCATTGAGGACTTGTTTGTTTGTTCGGACATGTGATGACCAATTCACTTTGCATGTCCCACGACCATCTGCCGTGGACATGTATTGGATGCTGCATCCTCCTGCAATGCTATTCTTTTAAAAAAAACTTCTTTGATCCTGGGACCTTGGCGTGGGGTGATGTGGATTACGGCACGGAGCAAATTCTTTTCTTTGCACTTCATTTCTCAGTTTTCTTTTTTCCCCCTCTTTCTTTCCTCCCTTCCCCCTCCCCTTTTTTTTTTTTTTTTTATCAAACAAAAGATTAAATGTTAAAAAATCCTCTTATAACATTCCAAGAAATTCTAAAAAATCACAAAATTTAAATATGAAAGACAATAAATGGAGAATGGGATTGGATAGCATATATATATATAATATAATAAATACTTTAACTATGATAATCATAATAGAACAATATGTAACAAACTATATATAAACAACAGCAGATAATATATAAAAAGCATAAAAATACAAATAATAAATAAATGAATAATAAAATATTTCGACACATATACCTGAATCCAGTATTGGGGATATTATTGGGTATACACCACAAATTATGTAAACTAGGTAAAATTCTGGGGCAATAAGAAATAAAAATGAGGTCTTTTATGTTCATTTAGACATCTTTGGGTGTGGTATCATGTAGCTGAATTAACATGCCAAGTCTTTTTTGACAGGCGGTTAATTCTGCACATGACTTAACTATAGATATTTAATATGGGTCCTATCTTTGGGCATCGATGCTGCCCTCTAGTGCACTAATTAATATAAGAAAATATAAATAAAAAATAACAATATAAAAAATGCTTTATTTTGAAGCTAATAGGCATTTATAATAACTACTATCACTATTATTATTTATTATCTTTATCACTTTTTCTTTTTTTCAGCTTATCTCACTTTTGTGTTGTGTTCTCACTGTGTTCCTTGTTGGATATACATCTGTCATATCTTCTTACTTTAATCCTTGTATTTTGGCTACATTTCCCTGTCATTGATCTCATGACTTTCCGTCTATTGAACTTTAATTCATAAATGTTGCGCTAATCCTTGCAAGCTTCTCTTTTTCTTTGTCCTTTTTTCTCCTTGCCGCTCTGTGCGCATCCACAGCATCCCTCGCCGCGGCATACCCTGTGATCTACGTCACTTCCGACTGCTGACACGCAGTGGGTGCCTGACGAGCCGGCGCGTGCTGCTATATCCGGTCTTTGGAACGCAGCGCGGGCCGGCTCGGGTAGGCGCATGCGCGGACGGCATATCCGGACGCCGTTCGCTTTTTACATTCGCTCCACATATATATTATGTGAGGTCTTCTCATGCGCCTCTCTGTTCCTCTATGCTAATGAGGTGGTCACCGCCCCCTCTTTCCATCTGGGACCAGGACGCAGGTAAAATGTATCATTATCTGATTACTCAGCACATATATACTTGATTATTGGCTACTAGGGATCAGGCACTCCTGAGGAAGCCAGCAAGTCTGGTGATACGCGTTGGGCTTTTCTTCTGACCACCACGCATGCCCCCCCATCATGCCATTTTTATGATAAGTATTTGAGTCTTATTTATTGTTGATGGATTTCATGCACTTTATATTGCTACATGCTTATGGATGTGGGGGTCTGTCCATGAATTTGTGGTGAATCAGATGGGCATGTGCCGACACACGGCTCACATGGCCCAGATCTGTTGTATACAACGATTTTAACTTACTTTATGTTGTGTCTGTTTCCTTAACCACCTCCGGACCGCCGTACGCAGCGACGCGTCCTGGAGGTGGTTGATTGATTCCGCCTGGACGCGCCGGCGCGTCCTCTCGCGAGACGCGAGATTTCCTGTGAACGCGCGCACACAGGCGCGCGCGTTCACAGGATCGGAAGGTAAGCGAGTGGATCTCCAGCCTGCCAGCGGCGATCGTTCGCTGGCAGGCTGGAGATGTGATTTTTTTTAACCCCTAACAGGTATATTAGACGCTGTTTTGATAACAGCGTCTAATATACCTGCTACCTGGTCCTCTGGTGGTCCCCTTTGTTTGGATCGACCACCAGAGGACACAGGCAGCTCAGTAATATGTAGCACCAAGCACCACTACACTACACCCCCCTGTCACTTATTAACCCCTGATTAGCCCCTGATCACCCCTGATCACCCCATATAGACTCCCTGATCACCCCCCTGTCATTGATTACCCCCCTGTCATTGATCACCCCCCTGTAAAGCTCCATTCAGACGTCCGCATGATTTTTACGGATCCACTGATAGATGGATCGGATCCGCAAAACGCATACGGACGTCTGAATGGAGCCTTACAGGGGAGTGATCAATGACGGTGGTGATCACCCCATATAGACTCCCTGATCACCCCCTGTCATTGATCACCCCCCTGTAAAGCTCCATTCAGACGTCCGCATGATTTTTACGGATCCCCTGATAGATGGATCGGATCCGCAAAATGCATACGGACGTCTGAATGGAGCCTTACAGGGGCGTGATCAATGACTGTGGTGATCACCCCATATAGACTCCCTGATAATCCCCCTGTCATTGATTACCCCCCTGTCATTGATCACCCCCCCTGTAAAGCTCCAATCAGACGTCCGCATGATTTTTACGGATCCACTGATAGATGGATCGGATCCGCAAAACGCATACGGACGTCTGAATGGAGCCTTACAGGGGCGTGATTAATGACTGTGGTGATCACCCCATATAGACTCCCGAATCACCGCCCTGTCATTGATTACCCCCCTGTCATTGATCACCCCCCTGTAAGGCTCCATTCAGACATTTTTTTGGCCCAAGTTAGCGGAAATTATTTATTTTTTTCTTACAAAGTCTCATATTCCACTAACTTGTGTCAAAAAATAAAATCTCACATGAACTCACCATACCCCTCACGGAATCCAAATGCGTAAAATTTTTTAGACATTTATATTCCAGACTTCTTCTCACGCTTTAGGGCCCCTAGAATGCCAGGGCAGTATAAATACCCCACATGTGACCCAATTTCGGAAATAAGACACCCCAAGGTATTCCGTTAGGGGCATATTGAGTCCATGAAAGATTGAAATTTTTGTCCCAAGTTAGCGGAAAGGGAGACTTTGTGAGAAAAAAAATAAATATATCAATTTCTGCTAACTTGTGACAAAAAAAATAAATTTCTTTGAACTCGCCATGCCCCTCATTGAATACCTTGGGGTGTCTTCTTTCCAAAATGGGGTCACATGTGGGGTATTTATACTGCCCTGGCATTCTAGGGGCCCTAAAGTGTGAGAAGAAGTCTGGGATCCAAATGTCTAAAAATGCCCTCATAAAATGAATGTGGGCCCCTTTGCGCATCTAGGCTGCAAAAAAGTGTCACACATGTGGTATCGCCGTACTCAGGAGAAGTTGGGCAATGTGTTTTGGGGTGTCATTTTACATATACCCATGCTGGGTGAGATAAATTTCTTGGTCAAATGCCAACTTTGTATAAAAAAATGGGAAAAGTTGTCTTTTGCCGAGATATTTCTCTCACCCAGCATGAGTATATGTAAAATGACACCCCAAAACACATTGCCCAACTTCTCCTGAATACGGCGATACCACATGTGTGACACTTTTTTGCAGCCTAGGTGGGCAAAGGGGCCCACATTCCAAAGAGCACCTTTAGGATTTCACAGGTCATTCACCTACTTACCACACATTAGGGCCCCTGGAAAATGCCAGGGCAGTATAACTACTCCACAAGTGACCCCATTTTGGAAAGAAGAAACCCCAAGGTATTCCGTGAGGGGCATGGCGAGTTCCTAGAATTTTATATTTTTTGTCACAAGTTAGCGGAAAATAATGATTTTATTTATTTATTTTTTTCTTACAAAGTCTCATATTCCACTAACTTGTGACAAAAAATAAAAACTTCCATGAACTCACTATGCCCATCACGAAATACCTTGGGGTGTCTTCTTTCCAAAATGGGGTCACTTGTGGGGTAGTTATACTGCCCTGGCATTCTAGGGGCCCAAATGTGTGGTAAGAAGTTTGAAATCAAAATGTGTAAAAAATGACCGGTGAAATCCGAAAGGTGCTCTTTGGAATATGGGCCCCTTTGCCCACCTAGGCTGCAAAAAAGTGTCACACATGTGGTATCTCCGTACTCAGGAGAAGTTGGGGAATGTGTTTTGGGGTGTCATTTTACATATACCCATGCTGGGTGAGAGAAATATCTTGGCAAAAGACAACTTTTCCCATTTTTTTATACAAAGTTGGCATTTGACCAAGATATTTATCTCACCCAGCATGGGTATATGTAAAATGACACCCCAAAACACATTCCCCAACTTCTACTGAATACGGAGATACCAGATGTGTGACACTTTTTTGCAGCCTAGGTGGGCAAAGGGGCATTCCAAAGAGCACCTTTCGGATTTCACAGGTCATTTTTTACAGAATTTGATTTCAAACTCCTTACCACACATTTGGGCCCCTAGAATGCCAGGGCAGTATAACTACCCCACAAGTGACCCCATTTTGGAAAGAAGACACCCCAAGGTATTCCGTGAGGGGCATGGCAAGTTCCTAGAATTTTTTATTTTTTGTCACAAGTTAGTGGAAAATGATGATTGATTTTTATTTTATTTTTTTCATACAAAGTCTCATATTCCACTAACTTGTGACAAAAAATAAAAACTTCCATGAACTCACTATGCCCATCAGCGAATACCTTGGGGTCTTTTCTTTCCAAAATGGGGTCACTTGTGGGGTAGTTATACTGCCCTGGCATTCTAGGGGCCCAAATGTGTGGTAAGGAGTTTGAAATCAAATTCTGTAAAAAATGACCTGTGAAATCCGAAAGGTGCTCTTTGGAATATGGGCCCCTTTGCCCACCTAGGCTGCAAAAAAGTGTCACACATCTGGTATCTCTGTATTCAGGAGAAGTTGAGGAATGTGTTTTGGGGTGTCTTTTTACATATACCCATGCTGGGTGAGATAAATATCTTGGTCAAATGCCAACTTTGTATAAAAAAATGGGAAAAGTTGTCTTTTGCCAAGATATTTCTCTCACCCAGCATGGGTATATGTAAAATGACACCCCAAAACACATTCCCCAACTTCTCCTGAGTACGGAGATACCAGATGTGTGACACTTTTTTGCAGCCTAGGTGGGCAAAGGGGCCCATATTCCAAAGAGCACCTTTCGGATTTCACAGGTCATTTTTTACAGAATTTGATTTCAAACTCCTTACCACACATTTGGGCCCCTAGAATGCCAGGGCAGTATAACTACCCCACAAGTGACCCCATTTTGGAAAGAAGAGACCCCAAGGTATTTGCTGATGGGCATAGTGAGTTCATGGAAGTTTTTATTTTTTGTCACAAGTTAGTGGAATATGAGACTTTGTATGAAAAAAAAAAAAATCAGCATTTTCCACTAACTTGTGACAAAAAATAAAAAATTCTAGGAACTCGCCATGCCCCTCACGGAATACCTTGGGGTGTCTTCTTTCCAAAATGGGGTCACTTGTGGGGTAGTTATACTGCCCTGGCATTTTCCAGGGGCCCTAATGTGTGGTAAGTAGGTAAATGACCTGTGAAATCCGAAAGGTGCTCTTTGGAATATGGGCCCCTTTGCCCACCTAGGCTGCAAAAAAGTGTCACACATGTGGTATCGCCGTACTCAGGAGAAGTTGGGGAATGTGTTTTAGGGTGTCATTTTACATATACCCATGCTGGGTGAGAGAAATATCTTGACAAAAGACAACTTTTCCCATTTTTTTATACAAAGTTGGCATTTGACCAAGATATTTCTCTCACCCAGCATGGGTATATGTAAAATGACACCCCAAAACACATTCCCCAACTTCTCCTGAGTACGGCGATACCAGATGTGTGACACTTTTTTGCAGCCTAGATGCGCAAAGGTGCCCAAATTCCTTTTAGGAGGGCATTTTTAGACATTTGGATACCAGACTTCTTCTCACGCTTTGGGGCCCCTAGAATGCCAGGGCAGTATAAATACCCCACATGTGACCCCATTTTTGAAAGAAGACACCCCAAGGTATTCAATGAGGGGCATGGCGAGTTCATAGAATTTTTTTTTTTTTGGCACAAGTTAGCGGAAATTGATATTTTTTATTTTTTTCTCACAAAGTCTCCCGTTCCGCTAACTTGGGACAAAAATTTCAATCTTTCATGGACTCAATATGCCCCTCACGGAATACCTGGGGGTGTCTTCTTTCCGAAATGGGGTCACATGTGCGGTATTTATACTGCCCTGGCATTCTAGGGGCCCTAAAGCGTGAGAAGAAGTCTAGAAAATTTTACGCATTTGGATTCCGTGAGGGGTATGGGGAGTTCATGTGAGATTTTATATTTTGACACAAATTAGTGGAATATGAGACTTTGTAAGAAAAAAAAAAATAATTCTGCTAACTAAAAATGTCTGAATGGAGCCTTACAGGGGGGTGATCAATGACAGGGGGGTGATCAATGACAGGGGGGTGATCAGGGAGTCTATATGGGGTGATCACCACAGTCATTGATCACGCCCCTGTAAGGCTTCATTCAGACGTCCGGATGCGTTTTGCGGATCCGATCCATCTATCAGTGGATCCGTAAAAATCATGCGGACGTCTGAATGGAGCTTTACAGGGGGGTGATCAATGACAGGGGGGTAATCAATGACAGGGGGGTAATCAGGGAGTCTATATGGGGTGATCACCACAGTCATTGATCACGCCCCTGTAAGGCTTCATTCAGACGTCCGGATGCGTTTTGCGGATCCGATCCATCTATCAGTGGATCCGTAAAAATCATGCGGACGTCTGAATGGAGCTTTACAGGGGGGTGATCAATGACAGGGGGGTAATCAATGACAGGGGGGTAATCAGGGAGTCTATATGGGGTGATCACCACAGTCATTGATCACGCCCCTGTAAGGCTTCATTCAGACGTCCGGATGCGTTTTGCGGATCCGATCCATCTATCAGTGCATCCGTAAAAATCATGCGGACATCTGAATGGAGCTTTACAGGGGGGTAATCAATGACAGGGGGGTGATCAGGGAGTTTATATGGGGTGATCACCACAGTCATTGATCACGCCCCTGTAAGGCTTCATTCAGACGTCCGGATGCGTTTTGCGGATCCGATCCATCTATCAGTGCATCCGTAAAAATCATGCGGACATCTGAATGGAGCTTTACAGGGGGGTAATCAATGACAGGGGGGTGATCAGGGAGTCTATATGGGGTGATCACCACAGTCATTGATCATGCCCCTGTAAGGCTTCATTCAGACGTCCGGATGCGTTTTGCGGATCCGATCCATCTATCAGTGGATCCGTAAAAATCATGCGTACGTCTGAATGGAGCTTTACAGGGGGGTAATCAATGACAGGGGGGTAATCAATGACAGGGGGGTGATCAGGGAGTCTATATGGGGTGATCACCACAGTCATTGATCATGCCCCTGTAAGGCTTCATTCAGACGTCCGGATGCGTTTTGCGGATCCGATCCATCTATCAGTGGATCCGTAAAAATCATGCGGACATCTGAATGGAGCTTTACAGGGGGGTAATCAATGACAGGGGGGTGATCAGGGAGTTTATATGGGGTGATCACCACAGTCATTGATCACGCCCCTGTAAGGCTTCATTCAGACGTCCGGATGCGTTTTGCGGATCCGATCCATCTATCAGTGCATCCGTAAAAATCATGCGGACATCTGAATGGAGCTTTACAGGGGGGTAATCAATGACAGGGGGGTGATCAGGGAGTCTATATGGGGTGATCACCACAGTCATTGATCACGCCCCTGTAAGGCTTCATTCAGACGTCCGGATGCGTTTTGCGGATCCGATCCATCTATCAGTGGATCCGTAAAAATCATGCGTACGTCTGAATGGAGCTTTACAGGGGGGTAATCAATGACAGGGGGGTAATCAATGACAGGGGGGTGATCAGGGAGTCTATATGGGGTGATCACCACAGTCATTGATCATGCCCCTGTAAGGCTTCATTCAGACGTCCGGATGCGTTTTGCGGATCCGATCCATCTATCAGTGGATCCGTAAAAATCATGCGGACGTCTGAATGGAGCTTTACAGGGGGGTAATCAATGACAGGGGGGTAATCAATGACAGGGGGGTGATCAGGGAGTCTATATGGGGTGATCACCACAGTCATTGATCACGCCCCTGTAAGGCTTCATTCAGACGTCCGGATGCGTTTTGCTGATCCGATCCATCTATCAGTGGATCCGTAAAAATCATGCGGACGTCTGAATCAGGCTTTACAGGGGGGTGATCAATGACAGGGGGGGTGATCAATGACAGGGGGGTGATCAATGACAGGGGGGAGATCAGGGAGTCTATATGGGGTGATCAGGGGCCTAATAAGGGGTTAATAAGTGACGGGGGGGGGGGGGGTAGTGTAGTGTAGTGGTGCTTGGTGCTACTTTACTGAGCTACCTGTGTCCTCTGGTGGTCGATCCAAACAAAGGGGACCACCAGAGGACCAGGTAGCAGGTATATTAGACGCTGTTATCAAAACAGCGTCTAATATACCTGTTAGGGGTTAAAAAAAACACATCTCCAGCCTGCCAGCGAACGATCGCCGCTGGCAGGCTGGAGATCAACTCTCTTACCTTCCGTTCCTGTGAGTGCGCGCGCCTGTGTGCGCGCGTTCACAGGAAAGAATAGCAACGGAGCGAGGCGCAGACATAGTGGAGTGCGTCTTGACTTGGGGGGAAGACCGCAGGCTAGGAGAGGGTTAATGGTTGGAAGTGTGTTGGGGGTTAGGTTCAGGTGAACGGGGAGGAGTAGCAATTTCCCGGGCTGTATATAGGTTATGGGTGGAGCTAGTGAGGCAGTTGCCAGTGTAAGCTAGAGTGTTTTAGGGTCAAGATGTCGTCTCTGGAGGAGTTATTGGAAGCGGTCCGTGCTGCGGTTCAGGTACATGGAGCGGAGCGCTTGCAGCAGACCATACAGGCTGCTTTGATCCCCCCGTCTACGGCGGCCTTGCCGGCGCGTCCACACAGGACCAGGAGGTCGGTTCCCCCAGAGCGCCTGAGTCCAGAGGCTACACCTCGGGTGCGTCGTCGCCTTAGAAGCCCCCCTATGGCCCCTCCGCTGCAGTCTGCGGTGCCTGTGCCCGGTTTGGCGCCCAGACGCAGCGGGAGGAGTGTGTCGGCGCGAAGCAGGTCAGCGGGTGAGGGACGGGATGTCCCCGGCCCGGTCTCCCCGGCGGTGAGAGGAAGAGAGCGCAGACAGGCGGGTGTCTCTTCACAGGTGCGGCGTTGTGAGGAGCGAACCATGGCGGCCTTACCGTCGGAGAGGAGGAGCAGTACGGTCGGGCGGTCCGGCGGCCTGGGCCTTCCATCAGTCGGGGAGGAGAGGTCTTCTGCGCCGCGGCCGGTGGCTTCCGGTCGGCGGCAGGCAAGCGCCGGGTCCAGTGAGCAGGAAGGAGCTGGTAGGAGTGAGTGTGCGTCGCGCCCCCTGGCGGTGGGTCGGCGACATTGCGGCATGGCAGGGACTGTGGCTGTTGCTTCGTCTCCTGGCATTTTGTCGCTGGATGCGGCTCACAGCCCTCCTGCTGTGGGGCCCGAAATTTCGATGGGTGACAGAGGAGAAAATATGCGGCCTGGTGATGAGGCCTGTGCTGCAGTCGATTTAGCGGATGACGGTCACCTGCATTCGCAGGGTGACGGGGGGATGTCACCATTGGAAGAAGGAGAAGTCGGCCCAAACGAAGAATTGGCGGCAGGCGCTTTGGACTTTCCGCTGGATGTTGACGCCGTGCCGTGCAGGATGGATGCGCTACTGAGGACACCTGGGAGGAGTTCTGCGGCTGCCGGAGGTGCTATCCGGGGACGGCCAGGTGAGAGATCTACGGGTCAGACTATTGTTGGGGGAGGTGGGGTTGCTGTGTCTCATAATGCGGGGGGTTCTGATGTTTTGGTGCGGGAGGTGTTGTCAGGCATGATGTCATTGTTGTCACGGCTGGGTACGGGATCTGTTGCGTCCCCGGTGCCAGTCTGGGCTCCGGCGCAAGCGGGTTCGTTGGAACAGGGGCCGGTGCGGGGTTTAATGGGGACAGTGGAAGACGGTGTGGCGGTTGGTACCCAGGGATCTGGGGCGGTTGCGGGTGTTAGGAGTGACATGGGTGATGGCGTGCGGTTGGCGGATGCAGCGAAAGGGGAGATCTATGTGTGTTTTGAGGGGCCGCTGGGGGCTCACTTGAAGCAGGAGATGAAGGATAAGATATGGAAGGATGAATACGTTGAAATTTTTTCGTTGCTTCCATTGGAAAAATTTAACTTAGATAGGGGAAAGCCGGACGAGAGTAAGAAAGAGGAGGAAGAGAGGAGGCGGTACAGGCTTATCCCGCGTACTTTTCAAAATTGGCTTCAAGCCTTTGCAATTTTGGCTAGCGTAGTTGGGGAAAAGGCGCCTGAGCACTGCTCCGCGCTCTTTTGCTATATGGATGCTATTGGTGAGGCGCATCGGACGTATGGGGGTGTTGCGTGGCTTAGGTATGACGAGCAGTTCCGGCAGCGGAAGGCGGTCAGGCCTAGCATTCGTTGGGACCATAAGGACATTGGTCTGTGGATGCGGTTGATGGCGGCACCTAGGATGGGCCCTCAGCCCTTTCGTGGAACGGCCGGGGGCACCTCGGCCTCTGAGTCGCATGGGGGTAATAGAAAGGGGTGTTGCTGGCAGTACAACGAAGGGCATTGCAGGTTCTTGTCTGATTGCCGGTACAAGCATGAGTGCTCCGGTTGTGGCGGCTCCCATAGTTTGTCGCGGTGTTTCAAGCGCGGCAAAGGTAAGGGACCCGAGGTTGTGCAGAAGAGGGGTGACGCCGGTGAGGGTGGAAGAGATGGAGCCCTATTTAAAGAAGTATCCAGATAAGGAGGTAGCGCAGCTGTTGTTGGCAGGGTTTACGAAGGGTTTTGTCATTCCGTGCGGATTGGTTGGGCCGCAACGGGCACCCCGGAATTTGTCATCGGCTCTTCGCCATCCGGCAGTTGTGAGAAATAAGATTGATGGTGAGGTTTCTGCCGGAAGGGTGGTGGGTCCTTTTTCTGTGTGTCCGTTGCCGGATTTGTGGGTTTCCCCTTTGGGCTTAGTCCCTAAGAAGGAGCCTAATAAATTTCGGCTTATTCATCACTTGTCCTATCCGTTAGGTGGGTCAGTGAATGATGGTATAGCGGACGAGTTATGCTCCGTTTCGTACACGTCTTTTGACGAGGCGGTACGGTGGGTCCGGCGTTTTGGGCGAGGCGCCCTGCTTGCGAAAACGGACATTGAGGCCGCTTTTCGTTTGTTGCCTATTCATCCCGATAGCGTGCATTTACTTGGTTTTCAGTGGGATGGCAGTTATTATGTTGATTGTTGTTTGCCGATGGGTTGTGCGATTTCGTGTTCATTGTTTGAATCGTTTAGTTCTTTTCTGGAATGGGTGGTGAAACAGGAGGCAGGATGGAGTTCGGTTTTGCACTACCTGGATGATTTTTTGTTTTTGGGTCCGGCTGGGTCCAGAGTGTGTGCTGTTTTGTTACATACCATGGAAAGGGTGGCTGCGCGCTTCGGTATCCCGTTAGCTGCGGAAAAGACGGAAGGCCCTTCCACGGTTATGAGGTTTTTGGGCATCGAAATTGATAGTGTGGCTATGGAATGTCGCTTGCCTGACAACAAGGTGTCGGATTTGTTGGATGAGGTTGTGTACTTACGGAAGGCAAAGAAGGTTCAGCTTAAGCGGGTTCAATCGGTTCTGGGTAAATTGAACTTTGCGTGTCGCATATTGCCGATGGGGCGGGTTTTTTGTCGTCGTTTGGCGCTTGCGACTGCGGGGGTTACTTCCCCGTTTTACTACTTGCGTTTACCAGCAGCAGTGAAGGATGATTTGGCGGTGTGGGAGACGTTTCTGTCGGAGTACAATGGGCGGTCTATGTGGATGGAGGCAGTGATTAGTAATGTGGATTTGGAATTGTTCTCAGATGCATCAGGTTCGTGTGGATATGGTGTTTTCTGTAGAGGACAATGGAGTGCTGGGGCGTGGCCGGTTGAATGGAGGGAGGCGGGTTTTCTTACTAACTTGGCTCTGTTGGAGCTTTTTCCGATTGTTTTGGCTACTGAGTTGTGGGGGACCTGGCTCAGGAATCGGCGAGTTCGTTTCTACTGTGACAATATGGGTGTGGTGCAGGCGATCAATAGCCAAACGGCGAACTCGCCTCCGGTGTTGAATTTACTGAGGCATCTTGTATTGCGGGGTTTGCAGTTGAATGCATGTTTTGTTGCGGTTCATGTTCCTGGAGTTGATAACTCACTCGCCGATTCCCTTTCTCGTTTTCAGTGGGACCGTTTCCGCAGCTTGGCGCCGGGTGCCGAGTTACAGGGGTTGCCTTGCCCCCAGTGGCTCTGGAGCGTGGCCTTGGGGTATCGGCGGACTTGATTAGGCAGTCTCTTAGTAGAGGTACGTGGTCGGCCTATTCATCAGTGTGGGCGTTGTGGGAGGAGTTGATCGAGCAGGTAGGTGGGGGCAGTAGTTCATTAGAGGATTTTCAGACGTTATTGGTTTTTTGGGTGGGTCAGTCTTATGCTGCGGGTTTGTCATTCTCGGTTGCATCTAAGAGGGTAGCGGCTGTTGCCTTCTGGTTGCGCCTGCGGGGACTGGCTGACGTGTCTAAATGTTTTATGGTGCGGCAAGCTTTAAAGGGTTACCGTCGTAGTGCGTTACGGAAGGATAGTCGTAGGCCGGTTTCATTTGATGTGTTGCAGATGCTATGGAAGGTGGCTGAGTCTGTTTGTGTGTCGGCATATGAAGTATGTCTGTTTAGGGCGGCTTTTGCGTTAGCTTTTTTCGGGGCTTTTCGTATATCGGAATTGGTTGCAGCTAGTCGCATGGGTGATGGTGGTTTGTTGTGGGAGGATGTTTGGATTGTAGAGGGGGCTTTGAGATGTACGCTCCGCAAGTCTAAGACTGATCAGGATGGTAAGGGTGTGGTTTTGTGGCTTAGGCCGCTATTGGGGTCAGTTTTTTGTCCAGTGCATTGTGTGAAGGAATTTTTGGAGCTGCGTCCTGGCGGTCCGGGTGCGTTGCTGGTTCATAGGGATGGTTCGCGGTTGTCGCGTTTCCAATTTGTGGCTGTTTTCAGAAAATGTTTGGCTGCCGCGGGTCTTCCTGCAAAGGACTTTGCATCTCACTCATTCAGGATTGGGGCCGCGACTGAGGCTTCCAGGCGGGGCCTAGGGGAGAAGGTTATAAAGCGAATCGGGCGTTGGGAGTCCGATTGTTTTCGATCATATGTCAGGCCTCATCTGTTATAGTGTTACAAGGAGGAGTTGGGTTTGTGTCTGTTCTTTATTAAATTTGTTTTTTGCAGTGCTGTTTTTTTGACTATGTTCGTTTTTTGCAGGGGCGGCGCCTTGCTTGGCATGGATTTTCGGGCATTCGTACGTCTACTGGGGGGCCTTGCGAGCGGATGTGCGGCGGAACGGTCGTCAATTGGGTTTTCCGATGGAGGATTTGCTGGTCAGGTGGATTGGTTTGAGGGGGCTCCTCTGGGGGCGTGTTTTGCCCGAAATCCATACCAATGTACTGTTAGATCGCCCGCCTGATATCTTAGTTCTTCATGCGGGTGGTAATGATTTGGGGGTTCGGCGGTCCCGTGATGTGATACGGGATATTAAGTTAGACGTTTTGCGTTTGATGTCAGATTTTCCGGAGTTGCTGGTGGTGTGGTCAGAGGTGGTGGCGAGGAGTAGTTGGCGGTTTGCCAGGTCGGTTGAGCGGCTCAATAAAGCGCGGGCCAAGTTGAATAAGGAGGTGGGACGCTTTGTTCGCAGACAGGGTGGTCTGGTGGTTCGACATCGGGAATTGGAGGCTGCATCGCCTCAATTCTTGAGATCCGATGGTGTGCATCTTAATGATATCGGGATTGATATGTGGGCGTTAGGTATTCAGGAGGGTCTGGAAACGGCCCTGAGGGTGTGGCGTGACGCCCACAGGTGAGGTGTCACCGGTGGTCTTCTTGTGGCTGATTGATATGGGATCCTGGGGGAGCAATACAATGGTTTTAAGAGATGCAGGACATGTTGGAGCCTGTATCTCATGTGGATGGTGATTGCCGAGGATGGGGCTCCTGTTTGGGCTGAAAGGCCTACAGGAGGAGATACATGGATACTTCAAGGATTTGGTGCCCTTGGGTCGGTGAGTGCGGCCAAGGGTAACCTTGAAGTACAAGGAGAGATGTTTAAGGAAGATACCGCTTGTTGGGTTGCCCTCCAGGATCCTTGTTACGGTACAGTGGCTCATAAGGTTGAAGGATGTGTTAAAATGCTTGTTGGTATTATTGTTATTATTATTATTGTGTGTGTATAATAAAGTTGGCCGTAATGGTCATTTTGCCAAAGCAAGAAGGTTTCTGTCTGGTTATTGGTAGGAAAAGGGGTTTGGTAAGGCTAGCCGGAGGAGAATTCTTCCATCCGAGTAAGTCAGAATAGCAACGGAGCGAGGCGCAGACATAGTGGAGTGCGTCTTGACTTGGGGGGAAGACCGCAGGCTAGGAGAGGGTTAATGGTTGGAAGTGTGTTGGGGGTTAGGTTCAGGTGAACGGGGAGGAGTAGCAATTTCCCGGGCTGTATATAGGTTATGGGTGGAGCTAGTGAGGCAGTTGCCAGTGTAAGCTAGAGTGTTTCCCGCCCTCCCGCCCTTGTTTGGGTAGAGAAGGGTATAATTAATGGAGGTGTGATGGTGGCTGATTGATATGGGATCCTGGGGGAGCAATACAATGGTTTTAAGAGATGCAGGACATGTTGGAGCCTGTATCTCATGTGGATGGTGATTGCCGAGGATGGGGCTCCTGTTTGGGCTGAAAGGCCTACAGGAGGAGATACATGGATACTTCAAGGATTTGGTGCCCTTGGGTCGGTGAGTGCGGCCAAGGGTAACCTTGAAGTACAAGGAGAGATGTTTAAGGAAGATACCGCTTGTTGGGTTGCCCTCCAGGATCCTTGTTACGGTACAGTGGCTCATAAGGTTGAAGGATGTGTTAAAATGCTTGTTGGTATTATTGTTATTATTATTATTGTGTGTGTATAATAAAGTTGGCCGTAATGGTCATTTTGCCAAAGCAAGAAGGTTTCTGTCTGGTTATTGGTAGGAAAAGGGGTTTGGTAAGGCTAGCCGGAGGAGAATTCTTCCATCCGAGTAAGTCATCTCGCGTCTCGCGAGATGACGCGTATATGCGTCCAGGCGGAATGAATCAACCACCTCCAGGACACGTCTGTGCGTACAGCGGTCCGGAGGTGGTTAAAGACCAACTTGTATGTAGCCATTTTAAGCGCCCCACACGGGGACTGAACAGAGGCACCAAGCTCAAAGGTACACATCCTTGTGGCCAATGCTATGTTTGCCCATACATGTTGGGGAAAGACAACTTCATGAATGGAAATTATATGTGGGGCAGACCTCGCAGGAATTGCGGAAACGGATCCAGCAACATATGTCCAATATCAACCTGGCCGCCCGGGATCGGGCCGATGAGGAGAAAACTCTTACTTCTGTGGCTTCACACTTCTTGGATCACCATGGGGATGTATATGCTGCTCACCTCTATGTGATCACTTGGTCTCTCACTTTGGGATCGGGTCATCTTCTTTTGCACTTTGGCTTGGGAATCACCTGATTACTGCTCATCAAATGGAATCTTATTGGACCACCATCTAAGAGGACTCTCATTGAGGACTTGTTTGTTTGTTCGGACATGTGATGACCAATTCACTTTGCATGTCCCACGACCATCTGCCGTGGACATGTATTGGATGCTGCATCCTCCTGCAATGCTATTCTTTTAAAAAAAACTTCTTTGATCCTGGGACCTTGGCGTGGGGTGATGTGGATTACGGCACGGAGCAAATTCTTTTCTTTGCACTTCATTTCTCAGTTTTCTTTTTTCCCCCTCTTTCTTTCCTCCCTTCCCCCTCCCCTTTTTTTTTTTTTTTTTATCAAACAAAAGATTAAATGTTAAAAAATCCTCTTATAACATTCCAAGAAATTCTAAAAAATCACAAAATTTAAATATGAAAGACAATAAATGGAGAATGGGATTGGATAGCATATATATATATATATATATAATATAATAAATACTTTAACTATGATAATCATAATAGAACAATATGTAACAAACTATATATAAACAACAGCAGATAATATATAAAAAGCATAAAAATACAAATAATAAATAAATGAATAATAAAATATTTCGACACATATACCTGAATCCAGTATTGGGGATATTATTGGGTATACACCACAAATTATGTAAACTAGGTAAAATTCTGGGGCAATAAGAAATAAAAATGAGGTCTTTTATGTTCATTTAGACATCTTTGGGTGTGGTATCATGTAGCTGAATTAACATGCCAAGTCTTTTTTGACTGGCGGTTAATTCTGCACATGACTTAACTATAGATATTTAATATGGGTCCTATCTTTGGGCATCGATGCTGCCCTCTAGTGCACTAATTAATATAAGAAAATATAAATAAAAAATAACAATATAAAAAATGCTTTATTTTGAAGCTAATAGGCATTTATAATAACTACTATCACTATTATTATTTATTATCTTTATCACTTTTTCTTTTTTTCAGCTTATCTCACTTTTGTGTTGTGTTCTCACTGTGTTCCTTGTTGTATATACATCTGTCATATCTTCTTACTTTAATCCTTGTATTTTGGCTACATTCCCCTGTCATTGATCTCATGACTTTCCGTCTATTGAACTTTAATTCATAAATGTTGCGCTAATCCTTGCAAGCTTCTCTTTTTCTTTGTCCTTTTTTCTCCTTGCCGCTCTGTGCGCATCCACAGCATCCCTCGCCGCGGCATACCCTGTGATCTACGTCACTTCCGACTGCTGACACGCAGTGGGTGCCTGACGAGCCGGCGCGTGCTGCTATATCCGGTCTTTGGAACGCAGCGCGGGCCGGCTCGGGTAGGCGCATGCGCGGACGGCATATCCGGACGCCGTTCGCTTTTTACATTCGCTCCACATATATATTATGTGAGGTCTTCTCATGCGCCTCTCTGTTCCTCTATGCTAATGAGGTGGTCACCGCCCCCTCTTTCCATCTGGGACCAGGACGCAGGTAAAATGTATCATTATCTGATTACTCAGCACATATATACTTGATTATTGGCTACTAGGGATCAGGCACTCCTGAGGAAGCCAGCAAGTCTGGTGATACGCGTTGGGCTTTTCTTCTGACCACCACGCATGCCCCCCCATCATGCCATTTTTATGATAAGTATTTGAGTCTTATTTATTGTTGATGGATTTCATGCACTTTATATTGCTACATGCTTATGGATGTGGGGGTCTGTCCATGAATTTGTGGTGAATCAGATGGGCATGTGCCGACACACGGCTCACATGGCCCAGATCTGTTGTATACAACGATTTTAACTTACTTTATGTTGTGTCTGTTTCCTTAACCACCTCCGGACCGCCGTACGCAGCGACGCGTCCTGGAGGTGGTTGATTGATTCCGCCTGGACGCGCCGGCGCGTCCTCTCGCGAGACGCGAGATTTCCTGTGAACGCGCGCACACAGGCGCGCGCGTTCACAGGATCGGAAGGTAAGCGAGTGGATCTCCAGCCTGCCAGCGGCGATCGTTCGCTGGCAGGCTGGAGATGTGATTTTTTTTAACCCCTAACAGGTATATTAGACGCTGTTTTGATAACAGCGTCTAATATACCTGCTACCTGGTTCTCTGGTGGTCCCCTTTGTTTGGATCGACCACCAGAGGACACAGATAGCTCAGCAATATGTAGCACCAAGCACCACTACACTACACCCCCCTGTCACTTATTAACCCCTGATTAGCCCCTGATCACCCCTGATCACCCCATATAGACTCCCTGATCACCCCCCTGTCATTGATTACCCCCCTGTCATTGATCACCCCCCTGTAAAGCTCCATTCAGACGTCCGCATGATTTTTACGGATCCACTGATAGATGGATCGGATCCGCAAAACGCATACGGACGTCTGAATGGAGCCTTACAGGGGAGTGATCAATGACGGTGGTGATCACCCCATATAGACTCCCTGATCACCCCCTGTCATTGATCACCCCCCTGTAAAGCTCCATTTAGACGTCCGCATGATTTTTACGGATCCCCTGATAGATGGATCGGATCCGCAAAATGCATACGGACGTCTGAATGGAGCCTTACAGGGGCGTGATCAATGACTGTGGTGATCACCCCATATAGACTCCCTGATAATCCCCCTGTCATTGATTACCCCCCTGTCATTGATCACCCCCCCTGTAAAGCTCCAATCAGACGTCCGCATGATTTTTACGGATCCACTGATAGATGGATCGGATCCGCAAAACGCATACGGACGTCTGAATGGAGCCTTACAGGGGCGTGATTAATGACTGTGGTGATCACCCCATATAGACTCCCTAATCACCGCCCTGTCATTGATTACCCCCCTGTCATTGATCACCCCCCTGTAAGGCTCCATTCAGACATTTTTTTGGCCCAAGTTAGCGGAAATTATTTATTTTTTTCTTACAAAGTCTCATATTCCACTAACTTGTGTCAAAAAATAAAATCTCACATGAACTCACCATACCCCTCACGGAATCCAAATGCGTAAAATTTTTTAGACATTTATATTCCAGACTTCTTCTCACGCTTTAGGGCCCCTAGAATGCCAGGGCAGTATAAATACCCCACATGTGACCCAATTTCGGAAATAAGACACCCCAAGGTATTCCGTTAGGGGCATATTGAGTCCATGAAAGATTGAAATTTTTGTCCCAAGTTAGCGGAAAGGGAGACTTTGTGAGAAAAAAAATAAATATATCAATTTCTGCTAACTTGTGCCAAAAAAAATAAATTTCTTTGAACTCGCCATGCCCCTCATTGAATACCTTGGGGTGTCTTCTTTCCAAAATGGGGTCACATGTGGGGTATTTATACTGCCCTGGCATTCTAGGGGCCCTAAAGTGTGAGAAGAAGTCTGGGATCCAAATGTCTAAAAATGCCCTCATAAAATGAATGTGGGCCCCTTTGCGCATCTAGGCTGCAAAAAAGTGTCACACATGTGGTATCGCCGTACTCAGGAGAAGTTGGGCAATGTGTTTTGGGGTGTCATTTTACATATACCCATGCTGGGTGAGATAAATTTCTTGGTCAAATGCCAACTTTGTATAAAAAAATGGGAAAAGTTGTCTTTTGCCGAGATATTTCTCTCACCCAGCATGAGTATATGTAAAATGACACCCCAAAACACATTGCCCAACTTCTCCTGAATACGGCGATACCAGATGTGTGACACTTTTTTGCAGCCTAGGTGGGCAAAGGGGCCCACATTCCAAAGAGCACCTTTAGGATTTCACAGGTCATTCACCTACTTACCACACATTAGGGCCCCTGGAAAATGCCAGGGCAGTATAACTACTCCACAAGTGACCCCATTTTGGAAAGAAGAAACCCCAAGGTATTCCGTGAGGGGCATGGCGAGTTCCTAGAATTTTATATTTTTTGTCACAAGTTAGCGGAAAATGATGATTTTATTTATTTATTTTTTTCTTACAAAGTCTCATATTCCACTAACTTGTGACAAAAAATAAAAACTTCCATGAACTCACTATGCCCATCACGAAATACCTTGGGGTGTCTTCTTTCCAAAATGGGGTCACTTGTGGGGTAGTTATACTGCCCTGGCATTCTAGGGGCCCAAATGTGTGGTAAGAAGTTTGAAATCAAAATGTGTAAAAAATGACCGGTGAAATCCGAAAGGTGCTCTTTGGAATATGGGCCCCTTTGCCCACCTAGGCTGCAAAAAAGTGTCACACATGTGGTATCTCCGTACTCAGGAGAAGTTGGGGAATGTGTTTTGGGGTGTCATTTTACATATACCCATGCTGGGTGAGAGAAATATCTTGGCAAAAGACAACTTTTCCCATTTTTTTATACAAAGATGGCATTTGACCAAGATATTTATCTCACCCAGCATGGGTATATGTAAAATGACACCCCAAAACACATTCCCCAACTTCTACTGAATACGGAGATACCAGATGTGTGACACTTTTTTGCAGCCTAGGTAGGCAAAGGGGCCCATATTCCAAAGAGCACCTTTCGGATTTCACAGGTCATTTTTTACAGAATTTGATTTCAAACTCCTTACCACACATTTGGGCCCCTAGAATGCCAGGGCAGTATAACTACCCCACAAGTGACCCCATTTTGGAAAGAAGACACCCCAAGGTATTCGCTGATGGGCATAGTGAGTTCATGGAAGTTTTTATTTTTTGTCACAAGTTAGTGGAATATGAGACTTTGTAAGAAAAAAAAAAAATCATCATTTTCCGCTAACTTGTGACAAAAAATTAAAAGTTCTATGAACTCACTATGCCCATCAGCGAATACCTTAGGGTGTCTACTTTCCGAAATGGGGTCATTTGTGGGGTGTTTGTACTGTCTGGCCATTGTAGAACCTCAGGAAACATGACAGGTGCTCAGAAAGTCAGAGCTGCTTCAAAAAGCGGAAATTCACATTTTTGTACCATAGTTTGTAAACGCTATAACTTTTACCCAAACCATTTTTTTTTTACCCAAACATTTTTTTTTTATCAAAGACATGTAGAACAATAAATTTAGAGCAAAATTTATATATGGATGTCGTTTTTTTTTCAAAATTTTACAACTGAAAGTGAAAAATTTCATTTTTTTGCAAAAAAATCGTTAAATTTCGATTAATAACAAAAAAAGTAAAAATGTCAGCAGCAATGAAATACCACCAAATGAAAGCTCTATTAGTGATAATAAAAGGAGGTCAAATTCATTTGGGTGGTAAGTTGCATGACCGAGCAATAAACGGTGAAAGTAGTGTAGGTCAGAAGTGTAAAAAGTGGTCTGGTCTTTCAGGGTGTTTAAGCTATGGGGGCTGAGGTGGTTAAATAAATTTGTAATTTTGTAGATGTGCGGCTCCTGTTTCGGTATTCTTTTTCTTCCTTGACAAGATTGCAAAGGTATGTTAAACATACCAAGAGACACCATAGGAAGCATCATTCGCAAATTCAAGGCAAAGGGCACTGTTGAAACGCTACCTGGTCGTGGCAGAAAGAAGATGCTGACTTCGACTGCTGTGCGCTACCTGAAGCGCAAAGTGGAGAAAAGTCCCCGTGTGACTGCTGAGGAACTGAAAAAAGATTTGTCAGATGTGGGTACTGAAGTTTCAGCTCAGACAATAAGGCGCACACTGCGTAATGAAGGCCTCCATGCCAGAACTCCCAGGCGCACCCCCTTGCTGTCTCCAAAGAATGAGAAGAGTCGACTGCAGTATGCCAAAATTAATGTGGACAAACCACAAAAGTTTTGGGATAGTGTTCTGCGGACTGATGAAACAAAATTAGAACTGTTTGGGCCCATGGATCAACGCTATGTTTGGAGGAGGAAGAACAAGGCCTATGAAGAAAAGAACAACTTGCCTACTGTGAAGCATGGCGGGGGGTCAATCATGCTTTTTGGCTGTTTTGCTTCTACAGGTACAGGGAAGCTTCAGCGTATGCAAGGTACCATGAATTCTCTTCAGTACCAGGAGATATTGGATGAAAATGTGATGCAGTCCGTCACAAACCTGAAGCTTTGGAGACGTTGGACCTTTCAACAGGACAATGATCCCAAGCATACCTCCAAGTCCACTAGAGCATGGTTGCAGATTAAAGGCTGGAACATTTTGAAGTGGCCATCGCAGTCACCAGACTTAAATCCGATTGAGAACCTCTGGTGGGACTCAAAGAAAGCAGTTACAGCGCGCAAGCCTAAGAATGTGACTGAACTGGAGGCTTTTGCCCATGAAGAATGGGCGAAGATACCCGTAGATCGCTGCAAGACACTTGTGTCAAGCTATGCTTCACGTTTAAAAGCTGTTATAACTGGAAAAGGATGTTGTACTAAGTACTGAGATTGAATGTCACTTGGGGGTTGAATAAAACTGATAATGATGTGAGCACAGAAAAGACATTGGTGGTTATTTCATTATAAATGTTATGTTATATTTGTCTGACTTACAAGGGCCTCTCTGATTTACTTGTAAACAAGATGACTGAAATGATCAAAATCAATGTCAAACTGGCCAAAACACTCAATTTCAGTGGGGGTTGAATAATTTTGAACACAACTGTATATTGGCATCCAGCATGTGTGAAAGCAAACAGATATTGACTGTCTGGATGAAGTGGCACTGAGAAGAAGGCATTTGCCAAATCAATTACAGTGAAACGGGTGGCTTCTGGAGGCACACATGACAAAAGGGTATATGGGTTTGATACCACTGGTGTTTCCAGGATTGTAACTTCATTGACAGCCTTTAGATCTTGTACCATACGATAATGTATGTCTGGCTGTCCTTTTTTCCCCTTCTTTTTAACTGGGAAAAAGGGCGTGTTACACGGAGAGGTTGTTTTAATTATTGCTCCCTTTTCTTGGAATGCCAGGATTTGCTTAGTCACCGCATCTATTTGTGCCACTGACAATGGATATTGGGGTTTGCGTGGTAGGATGGCACCTGGCTTGAGCGTGACTACAACCGGCTGGACCTTTTGTCTTCCAATATCTTGTGGCCCTGAGGTCCATAAATGGGGAGGTATCAGCTTCATTACATCTGATGGGATAGCTGTTCCAGATATCTCATCCTGTATTATTTGTAGGGCAGCAAGCATAACTGTCTCTTCTGGTTGTAGGAGGGAAGAAAGTGTAATTGTTCCGTCTTCATGGAACTGGATGTTTGCTTGTATTTTTTGGAGTAGGTCTGCCCCCAAGAGGTTGAGGGGGCAGGTAGTAGACACTACAAATTGTGACAGGACCGTGGGAGAAAGGACTAAACCTGAGGACACAGGCAATGGTTTAGTCAGCACAGATGTTCTTGCCTCTCCATCAATGCCAATACATTGTACAGTAATATTGTCAAGAAAGGACGGGTCATAGATCTCTTCAAGTCGGAGCACACTTCTGGCTGCACCAGTATCCACAAGAAAGGTGTGTGGGTTCCCCCCCACCTGCAGCTGCACAGTTGGTGTAGGGCCACACTGGGGAGGACACAAAGCCATAGTATTAATGGCCTCTCCGACTTGTGGATCTGGCTTGCCCCCGTCCTACGGTTGATTTGGGGCTGCCCCCATTTGTTGAACTGCCTGGGCAGTTTGGGCCGGTGCCCAAGGAAATTGGGAAGGTCTCCTCTGCCCCTCCCTTGGCCGATGTGTTTCCAGGTCAACCGTCCGATACTCAGGGCGGGCAATTTTTAAGGCTTTTTGGATAGGTATTTTTAGCCCATCCACGAAGGCACTGGATAACATTCTTACTTGCACTGTATCATTGCGATTGAATCCTAGATCCCGGAAGATCTGTTCCATCCTGTTAGCAATTTTTTCTACGGATTCACTTTTGTCCTGCTTCATATCTTGTATCTGAGTAGCTTGATCAGCCAATCTCCCCCTTGCCCATTCCTCTAACTTCTGACTAAACTCCTCCCCTGACTCATATGTCTTTAAGTGTTCTTCTGATGCATACGGTGGGAGATTCAATTCTCGCTGCATGGTGGGCCAGAAGGAGTCCCCTGCTTTGATTTGTACCAGCCCAGACAAGTCCCTCCATGCAGCTGAATGCGTCTTCCTTATCTGCTCTATTGCTCTGTAGAAAGGCATGGGATGCAGTTCTGGATCCGGGAGTGAGTTCACTAAATTTGTGGCTTGGGTGGGGCTAAACGTAACATATCTTCCTCCTGTTTTATACCCCTCACTGGACCTGGCTGTTGAGGTCTGGGTTTGTCGTGTTAGGATGTCTACTTGTCCAGACAGTTTGGCTACCATTAGATCCAGTTCCTTCTCTTTCTCTACTCTGGACATATCATCCAACTCAGGTGGTTCCTCATCTGCTGCACCTTCTGGTACACCTGTACTCTCCCTGTCCTCATCGTCTGTTTTCTGATCTTCCGTTCTGTTACATTTTGCAGGTCCTGTCCTCTTCACCCCCCCCTCCATCAGGATTGGCACCACTAGTTTCCTTCTTTGTGACACTCCCTTTTCTGGTAAGTAGTAGGTGCCGTCAGCATTTATGACTGGATATATGGGCGCTGGCAGGAGGGGCATGGGCTGAGTTGTCTCCTGTGTTTCCCCAAGGGAGATGAGAGGCGGTACATTATCTACAGCCACAAGGGGGGGAGCTGAGGGGTTTGCAGCTATTGCTATCAGAGAGGAGGTGCTACAAAGCCTGGGGGCTCCATATGCCAGGCAAGTGTTATGTGCATCTGGGTTTTTCTGCCTGCAGACATTACAAACCCACCCCTCAAGTCTCTGTTGGGGGAGGGCACTTTTCAACAGGGGCTGCGAGTTCTTTTGTTTGTGAGCACCATGATAGGGTGGTGGCTCATCTGGTCCTACAGTATACATATACATCTTTGTTTTTTCATCCCATCTTTCTGTCCCTCCAGTTGCCATAAATCGACTTGCCGCTCGGTGCCAAGCCTGTGCTGCACCTAATAATCCTTCATCACTCAGCTTTCCCCGACATTGCTGTACCAGTCGTTTCAATATTTCAACATTCAATTCTCCATTAATATCACATCCTGCAATCTTCATTAACTTCTTATAATTTTTTACATGTTGACTTCCTTCTCTCGCTACAAGCTGAGGAACAGTATATTCTCCTTCTTCATGTGAGTGGGACTGACCCATCTCAACAACAGTATTTCAGACTGACACACACACAAAAAAAAGGAATGATCAGCACCTTTAACCCTTTCCTCCGCAGACAAAGGATTCACCCTCCCCACTGGTTTGCTCAAATCTGACTATCACGTCTGACTAGTCAGCTGGGACTCCCCGCACGTCTTCCCCCTAGAGGGTCAGGCGGGCTCCGCCGCGTCTTCCTGGGGTCAGGTGGAGAATATCTCTGCAGTCTTCCCTTATCTCAAAGGGTCATGAGGCTCCACTCGTCTCCCTGGCCAGGTCAGCCGGAGTTTACTCTGTACCATACCTCGGCGCTACAGAGCCCCTCTTCCAAACCAGGAGGTTACTGTCCCCTACCTTTGTCTGTGGTTTTACCGTCTGTGCTCAACTCACTCCTCAGACAAATCACAGACACACACAAAACATATACACACCAGAGTGATCTATCATTTCCGACTATTGGTTCTAAAGACTCTAAGCTTTCAGCATTACAGCCGACTACTATACTTACATTGGTACCACCTCACAGCAGACTGAGCTATCTGAGCATGACGAAGTAAATAGCAGAAAGGCAGATAAGATAAAAAGTTTTCTCACCTTTCTTTGAGGCTGCAGTCCTCTCCCCTCTGCCATTCGTCAAGCTCAGGGCCCGTCTTGTCAGCTGTTGGATGCTACTTTCGCTCAGAGTCCCATCTGGGGTGCAATTTTGATAAAGTAGCCCTAAATTAGAGCATTTGAGATACACTCTGGTGCTCCAAATCAATGTACCCCCAGGGGGTTAATATCCACGCGTGGTTAAGAGACTAGACACTGACACAGAAGCTGGTCAAAGCAATCTCTAACTTTTATTACATGGGGTAAGCGTATATACATCTTCAGAAGAGGGCAGTCCTCACTGAGGCATAAAACATTGTTTCATTGGTCAAAAAGGAAAAAGAGATAAGAGAAACAGAGATAACACTCTTAACATCTGCGCAGTGGGTACCACTTTGGAATGTGAACTAATGTAAACATCTAACTATCCGCCATCTTGTAATGGCTTTTATTCTAACAATAATACTGCATACGTCATATGTGACACTTCAAAGAGGTGCTTCTCTATAGGCAGTGAATAATATGTATATATCATCAAGTCATATGATTGGATGATGCATTCTTCCACACTCTATATACCTCCCTTGGGACACCTGTAGAAAGATGAGAAACCAGACATTGCCCACAGCACAGCTCTTTGCCCCCCCTCTCTTCTCCAGTCTTGAAACAAAGAGAGGGGTGGGAGGCACTTGGAAAAGAAAAAGTTAACTCATTACAGTCCTAGATATACAAAAAATATAGAATAAAATTCACACATTTTTAACACTTGTGACACTTTACGTCAGTAGCCTATATACCTAAATCACCCACGAGAAAGGCTTTTTAGCCAATACATCGCTCCTGCTAACCTCAGAACTATCTCCATCAGCCCAAACTTTCTGCATACAACTGTTACGCTTTGTTTTACAACATAATTATTTTATGTTTGGAGATGACTTCTACATCCAAAGGAAAGGGACCGTGATGGGCGCGAATGTAGTGCCACTGTATGCTAACGCATTCATGGCTAAGTTGGAAAATGATTGGGAATATCCAAACAACTTATTCCAAACACATGCTTTGGTCTGGCACAGATACATCGACGATGTATTCTGCATTTGGAAGGGCAACGTAATCTCCTTTACCGACCTTCTCCATTACATAAATGGGGTAGACCAAGATCTGCGATTCACACTTCATCAACTTTTTGGACACCGTGATCATAAAAACATCTCAGGGCACATAACTCCCGACCTCTATACAAAACCCACCAATCGAAATACACTGCTCCATTACTCAAGCTGCCACCCACACACTACAAAAAAGTCCTTACCACGATCTCAATTCCAAAGAGTTTCCAGTATCGTGAAAGATCCTGCTCTCCGCAACGCTTGAACGAGATGTCCCAAAAATTTGAGGATAGGGGCTATCCTACATCCTTACTTAAAAAGAAACAATTCCTTGTCCCACATATACCATCCACAAACAAGGAGACTCCCCCCTTGCCCCTCCTCCCACTGGTTGTCATTTACCATCCCATGATACAGAGAATTCAGTCTATAATACAGAAACATTGGCCCCTCCTTCAACAATCATACCCAGACATTCCAGAATGTCAGAACCCCATACGAATGTGCTATAAAAGACCTCAGAACCTCGAAGACAAACTTGTACAGGCTGACATTGGTCCCCTTAAAGGGTTTCTACCACTTTGTTTTCACATAATTAGCTTTCAGACACTAGCGATCCGCTAGTGTCTGCTCTACCAAACAATCCTAATAGAATAGCTTTTTGTGCAGCCGTTTCGCAAAAAAACGAACTTATATCGATATGCTAATGAGCCTCTAGGTGCTATGCGGGCGTCTTTTCAGCACCTAGAGGCTCGATCTACCTTCACAAAATGCCGCCCAGCGCGTCCCTCCAGCCCTCCCATCTCCTCCGGAATGCAATCCTCCCTGTGAGCCAGCGGACGAATTCTCGCGCATGCGCCGTGCGCGTCTGTATTCGGCGCATGCGCAGTGAATGTCTGACCGCTCCCTGCTCAGACATCTCCACTGCACCTGCGCCGATGACGTCATAGTGCTCCGAGGAACAGGCGCAGTGGAGATGTCTGTGCAGAAAGCGGTCAGACATTAACCATTAACTGCGCCTGCGCCGAATACAGACGCGCACGGCGCATGTGCGAGAATTCGTCCGCTGGCTCACAAGGAGGATCGCACTCCAGAGGAGATCGGCGGGCTGGAGGGACGCGCAGGGCGGCATTTTGTGAAGGTAGACCGAGCCTCTAGGTGCTGAAAAGACGCCCGCATAGCACCTAGAGGCTCATTAGCATATCGATAAAAGTTAGTTTTTTAGCGAAACGGCTGCACAAAAAGCTATTATAATAGCATGGTTAGGTAGAGCAGACCCTAGCAGATCGCTAGTGTCTGAAAGCTAATTATGTGAAAACAAAGTGGTAGAAACCCTTTAACCCCTTAAACCCGCCCTAAAACAAATGACATTGGCACCCAAAAAAACTGGAACATATCCCTGTCTCAATTGCGTGCAATGCACAAACGTCATCAAAGGCAACAGAATCATACATCCCCACTCAGGTAAAGTTTACCATCCAAAAGGCTTTTTCACATGCACTTCGTCTTATGTGGTCTACTTAATCAAGTGTCCGCGTGGCCTCGCATACGTGGGCGAAACCACCCAAAGTGTGCGAGATCGCATCTCCAAACAACTGAACAACCCATTCCACATCATTTCATCTCCGCAAAACACCAAATCAATCAACTTAAATTCCAGTCACTCCTGCGAGACGTGGAGGTAACCGGACCATACGCTTGAAACAAAAGGAAGCCTTTTGGATATTTGAACTTAACACCCTCACACACCACGGGGACTAGATAGAGACTTTTTGATTTCTGTATCTTATGACTAACGCCTTTTGTGATGAATCTGTTTATTTCATCAAGAGTTTACTGAAATGTGCGGTTTTTTGATATGTTATTCTAATGTTCTCTGTCACTAATTCTATTTACTTTTTATTTCCCACAGACGAAATGATCCCAGTCAGACAGGTAGTATCTGATCTAACAAAATAAGTATAGGTCAATCAATATAGATTATACTTCATAACTTAGTGTATACATGGATCATTATATGTTTCCCTCATTAGCGTACCACCATTTGACTATAACTTCCTTATTTACATCTCTACAGCATCCTCTGGGCCCATAACATTTCTTCCTTTAGTACATAAGCTACCATACACCCAGTACACAGTGTGCCAGTTCCCACTCTACACATCTGACCCTTACTGCGCATGCGTGTGATGACGTAAGGTACTGGTACCAGTATAATTATGGAGATAATTATGACACTTTTATGATGTAACATCTTTACGTGACTATTTTCTTTCTTTTTGGCCGTGAACAAGGTCTGAGTGCAGACCGAAACGTTGGCCAGTGGCTAAAATATAATCATATTTGGATGGATTAATAAATAAGTTTGCAACAGAAAATACGAGTGTCGTGGTCCTTTCCATATCTTATGAGCTTTAAAACTACCTCTCAGGACGGCCTACATCCCAGAGGTGTGCCGTTCCGAATTCCACCACTCTGCAGCCCTGGATTATGTTGGTGTCAGTTTGCACTGCTATAGTATTCTATTCATGCGCCAGGATGAGCAGAGCTTCAGTTCCTTCCCATCAGTATCTCAGTAATGTAAATGCAGAGACGTGAAGAAGAGAATCCCAGAGGCAGATTTCAGATTGAGGATCCACTTACCATCGGCCACAATTTACAACCTTCCAGAAACTGAGGAAAAGCCAAAGCGGAGAGAATCATGGGGAGAAGCATGTCTGCAGGAGAGGAGCCTGGAGGTCCCACCACCTGGAGAAGGTACATGTGGAGATCAGCTTCAGCCCCAGGTGAGGTGAGCTGCCCAGTGATGACGGGTGCAGCCAGGACCTGGACTGGAGTCACTGGGATCCTACCCCCGCAGAGAGATCGTCCACGTCTGTCAGCTCCCGTACAGGCTCCATAGGACTCCGGGGGCACATTTACTATAGTGTTTGCGCCTGTTTTTAGGTGTAAATACGCTGTTTTAGGGCTCATGCACACGACTGTAGCCTGTAAAACGGATACTGGCCACGCGTGTTCTGCGTTTCGTGTAATGGAACGTCTTGGCCACTATAGAACAGTCCTGGGACATTTTCTATTTTTTGTGGGGCTGCGGAACGGACATAACGCGTGCTGTCCGCATCTTTTGTGGCTCCATTGAAGTGAATGGGTCTGCGTCTGACCCGCACAAAATGTGGAAAAAAAGTAAGTTTGTGTGCATGAGGCCTCAGACTCTTATTGTTGCACACAAAAGTATATATTTTTTTCCCGTTTACGTTCCGTTTTTGCGTTCTGTATACGCTGCATATACGGAACCATTCATTTCAATGGGTCCACAAAAAAAACGGAAGGTACTCCGTATGCCTTCTGTTTCCGTTTTTCCGTTCCGTTCACAGATAGAACATGTCCTATTAGGGTCCATTCACACGTCCGTATGTGTTTTGCGGATCCGCAAAACACGGACACCAGCAATGTGCATTCCGCATTTTGCAGACCGCACATCGCCGGCACTCTCATAGAAAATGCCTTTTCTTGTCCACAATTGCGGACAAGAATAGGACATGTTCTATTTTCCCTTACGCCCATGACAGCACCCTTGAGAGACCGCCTCCATCCAGGACAGGAAACAGGAACTTTCATGGAGAGCACTTAAAGAGGGATACCTCCCCTATACCACCAGTTTTCTGTTTCCTGTCCTATGGATAGGACGTTTTGTGGACAGCTGGATTAGGCTGCAGGAGCCCCCGCAGGCGCTTTATTATGGGGGTTACCTTTTGTGGCATAAGTCTTCTCTAGGAGCCGCCCTACTAAGTCTGGGATTCATCCTTCTGGGTCCTGGATAGTTTATCGGGCCGGTATTCCTGGGCAGTCCCAGCATAACGAAAGGGGATGCTGACACGCCGGATCCTCCTGGCGGTGTTCAGGGGTCCGGGGCTTTACTCTGCCTTCCTCCCTGTCTCGAAGCTTACAGAGGGGGGGGGGGCGAGGTTTGAGTTATTTGTGTGCCCTAAATCCAAAGGGAGGGAATGTGCTGTGTACAAGAAAAAGCTCGCCCCTCTTGGTCTAAGTTACTGTGTCAGCATTGTGTGAACAAAGTGGT